>NW_010156267.1:0-92222 GCF_000695765.1 Mesitornis unicolor
CCCGGCCAGCGCCGCCTTCCGCACCCGCTGCGCCGCCGCGCTGCTGGAGAAGCTGTACGGGCTGGGGCTGGTGAACAGCCGGCAGTCGCTGGCCGTCTGCGAGAGCCTCTCGGCCTCCGCCTTCTGCCGCCGGCGCCTGCCCTGCCTGCTGGTGAAGCTGCGGATGGCCCAGAACCTCCGCCACGCCGTCACCTTCGTGGAGCAGGGACACGTCCGTGTGGGGCCCGAGGTGGTCACCGACCCCGCTGTTCTCGTCCCCCGCAACGTGGAGGACTTCATCACCTGGGTGGATGCCTCTCGCCTGCGGCAGAAGGTGCTGGACTACAACCAGGAGCGGGATGACTTCGACCTGGCCGCCTAGGGATGTGCTGCCTGCCCTGCCTCTGCTGACTGCCCTCACCACTCTGCCCCTTAGGACAAACCTGGGAACAAGCACGGACTGGTAAAACCACAGCGGTGCCACCATCCAATATTTACCCCCATCCAAAGACAGGTGGAGAGGGGGTGAGGAGGACGTGTGCTCACTTCTAGAGAAGTATTGCTCTGCTCCTTGCTTCCCTTCATAGCCAACGGCTCCATTCATCCACATAGAGAAATGTCCTTTCCACATCCATCACTCTGATAAAACATCTGATAACCTGGCTGCGTCAAGTCCCATACAGCAAAAGTGCTTGGAAAGATCTCTGCCTGATTGCCAGAGAGGATGCGGTGGGGTTTAAGTGCTTGGCTGCTAGTAATAGCTGCTGGAAGGGACTTTAAATCCTTTAGGACTGAGTTTGGCAGCTTCGCTGCTGCTTTTGTACAAGGCTGCCCCAAAAGCCTGCCAGTTCCTCCTTCAGCCGATGTGGGTGCAATCACCAGAGGAGGTTCTTCTGGAAGGGCTTTCATTTGCTACCAAGGAACTGTGTATATGGGAGAAATGCAAAGGTTGTTTGGGATCAATGGTAAACAAGGTGGCCAAGTACTGCATTTCTGGAACTGTAAAGCTTTAGCCAAAAAAGTAATTAAAAAAGGCAAAAGAAAGCGCCAACTTTATTTTCATGTGAAGTCATAAAGGGAAGTTTGATTCTCAGAGTTCAGTGTCTTTGCTGTGTGGGCTCCAGCTGACACTGAGGCATCATTTGCGGAGCCGGATCTGACCAGGGAGGCGTTGAAGCAAAACCTGTCCTGACCACAACTCCAGAGCTGGGTGAACTTTTGTGTTTAGCACATGAGCTGAAGAAAAATCAGTACCTGTGGCCTTTGAGGGCTGTTGGGAACTCTATTCCCCTTTGAAATAAAGAGCAGAAAAGCAAAAATAAAACTTTTTTTTTAGGTTGTTTGAGTAATGTGTGTGCTCTTTTATGATGGAGTTTCTCTGACAGTTTATTCTGATTTTTAAATATTCCAGTAAGCCCTGTTTGTCATCGTCCACAACTTTTTTTTATGTAACTTATTTTATGTAACTTTTTATGTAACCTTTTTCTTTTTTTTGATAGCTACAAGGCTATTACTGAGTTATAAATTGTTTTCTTGCTAGAAATGCTTTCTTTCCGTTACCCAGGGCTACGAAAGGATTTGGCAGAGGCTTAGGAGCAGAGCTGTGACTGCCCGTCCCAAGTCCAAAGGGCTGGAGTTCAGTGCAGCCACCACTCTCAATCTGGGTGCTTTAGCGTGATTTCTGAATAGGAAAGGTGCTTATGTGAGGGGTGTTTTGGAGGTATTGAATGACCAGAAACTGTCTTTAAATATTATGGATGTTTTTTAAAAAGCTGTCTTTTAACTAAATGTTAAAATTCCTACCAGTCTCATAAGCCAAATGTATTAAGCAGAGCATTAACTTTTAAAGCAATAATAGATATTAAGAAAAGGACAGAAAAGAGGTGGAGAAACCTCTTTGCTTATCCTATCAACTAATCTGGTTTATACTTGAAGTTATTTCAGTAAAACTTTAACACTTCAACGTCCTTTCTCTCAGGGCATGCAACTTGCTTATGGTAAGAAATACAAATTGGAAAGATGCTTAGAACCTGAAGCTTGAATTTTCTTAAAGGCCAGCTTTCATCCAGAATAATGTCATTATTTCTTGGGAAGTTCAGGAGGTAGCTAATTCAGGTGTAAGTAAAATTGGTCCATTTGCTCTGCTTTACTTTTCTGGGGAGAATTTAAATTACAGCACAGTGATGTGCCCTGTGTATTTTACTACTTGGATTCTAAACTGCTGCTCTGCCCCATTTGTCCAGCCCTCCAAGGAACAGCAAAAAAGGAAATTTCAAACCTCCAGCCTGTTAGCCTCTGTAGTTTATATCATCAACCTGTTCTTTTAATCTTAAACCAAGTTTCCATCATTCATCTGTGCACCTCCAGCATCTGCAGCAGAAGATAAACAATCGAAAACCCCATAGGCTGTTAAGTGGTGGGAATTGATTTTCCTACAGATACTGGGGGATAACAGCATCCATCACCTTCACTTTCCTCCTGCAGTGCTGGAAATCAAATCCTCATGCACATCAGGCTGTGTGTTTATATGTCTGTGTGTGTCTGAAGTCAGGAATTCTGCATCCCTGCAGGTTGTACAGTAGCTGAGACCTGAGATGAGTGCCCTGCTCCAAAATTTTTAACAGCTGGAGACCACACATGCCTCAAACTAGAGCTGAGTCCCCTTCAAGTACGATAAACAGGGTGTCCTCTCAGTCTGAAAATGGAAGCTACATCTGACAGCAGCACACCCACGTTCTTGCTCGCAAATGCAGTCAGGAAGGTGATGGCTTCCTCCTCTTTATTGTGTTTTTGCCTTTAGTTCGTGGGCTTGAATTTCTTTGCCAGAGCCTGTGTGCTGTGGCTGGGCGGTTCCCACAGCGGCCCTGGAGCCAGGGATTGAAAGGGTTCAGGAAGCAGCTTCAACACTTGGATAAACACAGAGGCTTTTTTAAATCCCAAGTCTGGATCCATCAGTATAAATCAGCACTGGCTTTCATGGGTCCTTGTGAGCAATCCAGCCTGGAGGTATTCTCTAGAGATATTAAAAACCTGCCTGGACATGATCCTGTGCAACCTGCTGTAGGTGAACCTGCTTCAGCAGGGGGTTGGACTGGATGATCTCCAGAGGTCCCTGCCAACACTGACCACTCTGTGATTGCAATTTTTTGGGCCAGATCCTGCAAGGTCACCCCTCCAGCACTCTGGGGACTTGCAGCAGGAGAGCTTATGCATATGAGAGTGGCAGGATGGGGTTGTGCGCTTCTTCCTAGCACCTTCTGAAGTGGGTTTGCTGTTCCTCAGGCTGCTCAGGATCTCCAGGAAGCTTGTGGGACATTACTGGTGGATGGGGACAGAGGATGGTGGTGCTGTCCCCATGCCTGACAGAACCTGATCTCTGCCACCTCCATGAGCGTCCATTGCAGCAGCTGGGGGTGGGAGGGCTGCCAGCTTTTGCAGCAAGGGAGGAAGGGGCTGAAGGGAGGTCTGGGCCATGCAAGACCCCTCCGAGCAAGCAGCAACCAGTTCCTGTGCAGGAGCTCTCACTTTGATAGTGGGCAGTGGTAAAAGAGGTTTTACAAGGGCATAATTATTTTTTTTCCTCCTTGTTTTTCCTCTTTTTCTCTTATTTTCCCTTGACCTTGGCTTGTTTTTTATTTGAAGGCTGCCAACGTGGGGGAGCTGAAGGAGAGTCCTTCACACTGCCGCCTTTTGTGTTGCAGGGAGTAAATGGCTGAGGCTGTCACTGAAATGCAAATGTGGCATTTTTTCCACTGATCTGAGCCACTTCTTTTCCCAGTAAACAAGAATTCTGTGTGTTTTAAGGGCTCCCTCCATCTGACACCTTGGCATGGTTTAGTGCAGAAGTGATGCCGACCTCAGTAGTGCTGTGATGGCACATCACAATGGCACGTGGGGCTAGGAGAGGGCGTACATCTCCTTTGCCAAGGTGGGGTACAGAGACCAGGAGAAGCAGTTTCTCATCACCAGGGCATGGGATCACCTTAGGCCCTGCCCCACATACCAAAACATTGCAACAATCACTGGGCCTGGGGAAAAAGCACCCCTAAGTGTTATGTCAGCATTTACCTGAGAGCCCCAGGTCTGGTCCCTGCTCTTAAATGCCACATCCCCTCTCACTTCTCTGCAGGCACAGCTCCACTGCAGAAAGGTCACTTCCCCACATAATATTAGCAGATTTTTGAAGGGCGAAAGTGTTTCATTTCCAGAAGACACTGAAAAAGGGGAGGCCAACCACTAATGACAGCCAGAGATAGAGATTTGAGCATCTCCAGTTTCCTCGTAGAGCTGCCCATTAGAGGATCCCACGTGTCACCAGCAGTAAGTCACAACAGCTCCTTCGCTGCTGTAAATCACATCAGCAGGATTGGCAAGTGCAAGTCCAGATGACATTGCCACCCTTTGTTCCTAGCCCAAAGAGCCACCCCCTGCTGCTCCTGGAGAGGCTCTGATGGTTGTGTCACAGGGTAAAGTATAGGCAGGCTCTCCCAGCGTGTTCAACTCGCTGACATTACAGTCCACCACCTTGTCACCTGTATCTGAGCTCACTGGGCTTAAAACACACCGGGGAGACCACATCCTAAAACCACTGCCTCTCTCTCCACCGGCTCTAACAGCAGCCAGGGCGCAGGGTCCGGCACAGGTGTCCCCCTTGCAGATGCTGGGTTTGGGGGAGAGGAATGCTGTGCTGACAGAGCACCCAAAACCTCCTGCTCTGTGTCCCTTTCAGCCCCTCAGAAGAATTCAGATGGGGAAGGACTGCTGGAGGTCACCGAGTCCAAACCCCTGCCCAAAGCAGGGCACGCATGGGGCTTCCTCAGTTTCCCGTGTCTCGATCCTGGACGCCTGAAGCAGAGTTTAATCACGTTCACTATTATTATTTTTTTCCCCTTCCATCAGACCGAGTTTCCCCTGCTGATTTCCATCCCCACCCCGGGCACATCCGTGTCCGGAGGTGGGTGACTTTTCCCTGAACACTGTACACAACAGCAGGGAAGGGGCACGTCCACCATATCCCACCCCCCCTGGAGTTTACACAGAGCAAATCACCCCTCCGCAGGGACACGCAGGGATTTGGCGACAGATAAGGGGCTGGAAGGGAGGAAGCGGAGCAGCACAAGCCCTCAAGGATTTGGGACAGGCTTCGGACAGAGCAGGCTGAATCCGGGGAGCGGGAGCACCGGCAAGCTGCACAGAAACTACCCAGCTCCTTAAAATCCCCCTGACGCCACCGTCGCTCCTCCCCGTTCTCCCCAGACCCTGTTTTCCCCCTACAGCAGCTCCCGGCGCTCCACGTACCCGGTGTGCGTTGTCCCGGCCGCCCTCCGGTCCCGTCCCGCTGTCCGAAGGCGCAGGATGGACCCTTCGGCCGCCCGCGGCCCTCCGGAGCCAGGCGAGAGGCGGCCGCTCGGGCAGGGGGAGGCAAACAGACTGCCGGGCTCTCCCCGAAGGGGAGGGACCAAACTTTGCCTTAGTTTTCAGATGAGACAATCTTTCTGGGAGAGATCTTCTCCCGGCCTGGAAAACAAGCTTCTGGCATGGAGCCATCCCCATAAAACGCCACAAGCCCCGTGCGGCTGCTTCGATGCCGGGCTGTGGGACGGGTTTAGATGCCGGCTTGTTTTGCCTGTGAATTTTTGGCTTTCCTCACAGCGCTGCCGAGCGTGGCAGCGTGGGGCTGGGGCGAGCACCCGAATACCCGTGAGAAAATTCCTCCGGCCAGGTTGCAACATCCCGCGGAAGAGCTGCAATGCCAACAGCTTTGTGAGGAGGTCCCTCCGTAAAAATCCCAATCTTCTAAGAAAAGGGGATAACAACCCCCTAAGGAAGCCGATCCTACTTTTGGGTGCAATTTCTGGGGTGGTTTAAGGTGAATCAGGTGCAGGCCCCTACTGATGGGGCAGATCTGCGCTCACTCCGAATTTGCGCACCCTCATTAATGCTGAGTTTAGGGAATTAACCCTAAAACCAGCACCCATAATAAAGGATTAGTTTTCTGAGAGGTCAACAGGTTGATCCAGCTGATGAAACAGCCGTAACAGAGGGAGGCAGCAGGGGGAGGAAGGAGGGAAGGTAAAATTTAGTTTGACCTAAATTACTTATGAACCTGCACCCAGGGGCTATCTCCTAGGAGAGCTGGTGAACTCCTGGGGCGGGATCATTGCCTTCTCTCCCTCTCCTTTTTTCCTGTGCTTTTGTCCAGCTCTCATTTCAATTTCCATTAAAGTGTAACATTTTCAGGATAGATTTAATGCTGATGAAAGGTCTTGGAGGATAACTCTATTTAGTCTGAAGGAACAGGTTCTTCAAGGTTAGTGAGAAGCAATGAGGAGGAGGAGGCAGTGTACGAGTGCTAATGAAGCAGAGACATGCCAATACCAATGGTACTTTTGTGTCCCACTGAGGAGCTCAAAAATCTATTATATTTTTAAATATATTCAGATATTCCCAGATGACCAGGAGTCAAGCTCAGTAGAAGTCATGTATGGGTCTTTCTCTTGGATCTGGTCTACACAGTCCAACCACCTAAGTCAGAGGCTGCGATTCCCTTTGACCTCTGTATCTCATCTTTTTCTTACAAGAGAGCAGGGTAGTGATGGTGATGTGTCCTTCCAGCCTGGATTTGGGATGTGGTTGAGGTGTTTATGGTAGCTGGAAGCAGGGAAAAGGCCCCATCCACCTCTGGCTCCCAGGATGTAGCACCTAGGACTGCAAACCTTCCCTCACAGCAGCCTCTGCAAGCTCCAATGTTGTTCCTTTCCAACATGGGGAAATCACACTCTTCAATCTGTGAAAATTACGCAATGAAGTAAATGCAATGTAAAAGCTGGAGCAAATCCTAAAACTCTTCTGGTTTATGAGGGAGACTGGACTAATTAGCTCAGGACCAGCTGTCAATATGGAAATATAAAAGTTTTCTCCCCATTGATTTGGCCAGATTGGAGAAAATACTGCAGCATTTCCATCCTCAGGATGATGGGATAGTGCAGTGATCCTTGCAAGCTGCTTAAATTCTCTGCAGCTAGGAAATATTCCTTAGCACATTATTGAATTATTCCTTATTATTATTGAATAAATATAATTATTGAAATCCACAGCCTTTCAGGGGCTGAAGATCTGCTTGCATTTCTTGATAGGAGTCTGTTGTATGGGAGTGGAAAGTGCAAAGTATGGCTGTGGAGATGAGATTTTTAAGCAACTTGCCATAGCTCGATTATTTACACCAAAAAAAACCCAGAAGATACTTGCACAGACATTTATTTCATTGCAATAAAACACTGCCAATAGTGGATCTGCAGCATTGGCAAGGGAGGAGCCAGTTTCCATGGTAAGTGAGCAACAACAAACCTGTGGCAAATGTTTGGCCTGAGCTGGCTGTTTGTTAGCAACATCCTTAAGAAATGCAGTGTGGTTTTATCCACGAGTCCTTTTTATAAAGGGCTGCATTCTGCTCCAGATTTCCACGGCTGCAAACCAAACATCACCATCACTCTTTGAACACTGGTTTGAAGATAAAGTATAATTATTTTCCTCCCTTTCATTCCTTTTTCCTTATCAATCCTGGTTTCTCCCAGTATGTGTCTTATTTGTAATCCAGATGCTGCTTCTGTTAAAATTGCTCTGGACCATCTCTCTTTTACCAGGCACCTTCCTGAACTGTGCAGCATGACAGAGCTGCACGAAGCCGTGGCTTTGGGGGACTACGACCTGGTGGATGAGATCCTGAGGATGGGGCGCTGCGACCCAAATCACAAGGATGTTGACTGGCATGACAGGACCCCACTGCACTGGGCTGCTGCAAAAGGTAAGGGCACCCGCTGATCATATTGTCCTTAATGAGCAAAAAAGAGAAAAATACTAATTTAAATTAAACTTTGCCTCCAATATAATTTGTGGGATTACTATCAAAGTGATTTTTTAGCTTTTTCCCCCATGAAAATTTACAGTATACATGATAAATACATAGACCATGTTTGCTTGTCCCCCACATTACTTTGCTAAGAGGTGACTTCATGCAGTGCAGAGGAGTTGTTTCTCATGTACACAAATAAGCAAAAAGCCAGACCCACTATATTTATAGCAAGTATTTATCAAACCAAATAGAACAAAATAATTACAGTGTGCCCTCCTTTTATCCCACATGGTCAAAGAAACAACACAGGACCAGAGCTGTTTGCAGCTCTCATTTGGTCCTTCACCATCAAAAGTGTCTGGTAAAGTCAAATATCCCTTTGCAGCCCAGAAAAGAGACAAATGCAACAATATATAATGTATAATTCCACATAGTGTAATTTCTAATATCTCTGTCAGAAAACCTTTGTTCTAGCAAAGCTGCTCACAGGTTTTCCAGTTTTATAATGTTTAAATTTTATTTTGCATCGAACTAAAACCACAAATGAAACAACGAAATAGACAATAGCCTATTGGTCAATGACTAATTGAGATGTGCTGTTCAGAAATGGGTAGAAAGGTTTTTTTTATTTTATTGTTGTTTTTTGTTGTAAAATGCTTCTGGAACAGTCTAGTTTGGAAAAAAAAATCAGCTTTTTCGGATGAGTTATCATTTATTTGATAAATCAAATGGCCAGGTCGTGGGTAAAACCCATCATTACATAACTGAGGCAATGATGATCAGCTGTGTGTGACCGTCTTCTGCATCCTGAAGGTCTAATGCAGGTGCATCTTCTCTCCCTGTTTTGCTGCCCAATGCAAGGGCGATCGGAGCTGGTCAAGCTCCTCGTGGATCACGGTGCCCGGCATTGCCTGCGGAGCGACGTGGGCTGGACCCCGGCCCACTTTGCTGCTGAGGCGGGGAGACTGGGGGTGCTTCGCACCCTTCATGCACTGCACGCCGACATGGACGTGGTTGACCTCTTTGGCGACACTCCCAGGAGGATTGCGGAGATCTACGGCCACCAGGACTGCTCCAGGTTCTTAGAAACGTGAGTAGCGATGGCCGGTGCCACTGCGGCAGCTGACAGGGCTCCAGCCATGAAAATTACACTCTATAGAAAACAAGAACAAATACAAGTGTGTTATCTTTCCACCTAAAGCCTATTAAAGCCAAACACAAGTAATAGATAAGCAAACACGGGTCTTTGTCATGGAGAATACATTCATTTATTCCACTGCTTTCTATGGTTTGCCTTGGTATGTTTTCAAAACCATTACCACTTCATGACATCATTGTTTTTATAAGGTAATTACAGAGCGATTATTAAACAATGGAAAAGAAAGCAAGAGCTAACAAGTATTAACTCCTTAGAGTGACAAATACTGAGTACAGAGATTGAGTTGTTTAAGAAGAGCCCTTTAGCAGCTGATGTTAGTGTATGTATATAATTTGGCTTTTCTTGTAGTAAAGAACAGAGACATTCTTTTTTTTGTACATAATTATTTAAAATTATACCATTTGGTCTGTCAATAGGGTGGCCACATATTACTCCAAAATTTTGGAAAACTCATTGTCTTAACTCTTTACAGTTATCACTGTGACACCATATGCAAGGAGTATTATGCTTTTAAAGGGCTCCCAATTACTATTCTTGTTTTTCAGCTGCCGATTTGGCTCACAGATATTTTGGAAAGCTGTTTCCCTGGATCAGGTTGCTGTCCTTCAGAGGCCTTTTGTGTCTCAAATCTGCATCTCTCTAGAGCAGTGGGACAAGCACCAGAAGCTAACCAGCTTGTTCAGAGCCAATCGTACTCCCACACATTACCTGGTATTTAAATACACCGCTTGTGAAACCTGTACCCAGCAGACCTTGAGATGCTGAGAGCACCCAAAGGCTTTTCCTCCTCTGAGTTTTTCTGTGAATTTACAGTCCCACCATAGCCCTTAACTGCTGTTGTTTTTACCGCTGCCACGTTCTCCAGACTGCCTTGTCACCATATAAATAATGGATATTTTAGACACATATCCAACTCCAAGCCTCCAATTTGCCAGTTCAGCACAAGAGGTGCCAAGTTCAAAATCAGGCATGGTGGCTCAGCAAACATCTGAGGTGGCCAATGCCTACCAAATGCCACCTTTTATCAGTCCACGTAAACCTTTCTGTAGGTACTGCTGTCCTTTTGCTATACTTCTACAGCTTGCTTGTTCCTGCTGCAATGCTCCATGCCCACCTTTGATGCTGACACAGCATCAGTGTCCTTAGGAGGAGACACCCAAACTGTGCAAAATCCCCTTGTACAGAGCCTTCCTAGCAGAGCCACATGTTCCTGTGTCAGTCAGCTCTTTCTGCCCTTGGACCTTCAGTTTAAAGAAATTCAAATGACAAGCAGCTGATACCTAAGCTTTGCTAGTTAGGTTTGTACTACCTAGACCTCAGCTGGGAAAACCTGAGCTTTGCCAGCTCTTTGAGAACTGAATGCTTTCTTCCAGAGGAAAGATTCTCTTCGTATTCTTCTCAGTTCTTGGCTGGCTTGGTTTCTATATCAGAACAGTAAATATTGTCTGTCCTAGGAGTGAAAGGCCTGCAGGCTTATTGTCCTCGATTAATCATTTACCACAATTGCTTACCTTTTCAGTGCTCTCATTTTCACACTAATCTCGCCGTTAAGTCCTGCCAGGTCTGTAGCGTTTGCCGTGTGCTTGGCTGTGCACCAGAGCTGTGGTGGTGAGGGGACAGCAAGGGTGGAGACGTTGCCTGGATGGTGCCGATGTTGATGCCTGCAGCAGAGAGGCGCCTGCACTGATGGAGGTGACTGGGAGGATGATTGACAGGATGGTTGACAGGATGATTGACAGGATGGTTGACACCCAATCTAAGCCACCTAGGCAACAGCCTAGGGCAATTCATGCGGCTGATGGAGGGTTTTCTGGGGTGAATGACTAATTTAAAGTGGAAAACTTGTCTTTCAGAGCCATGTGCTTGCCTGACTCACCCTGTGGCTACATGGCTCAGCCAGGAGCATGGCTGGGAGAACTTAGTAACTAGGAAGATGCTTTGAAAGCTCATGTCTTGGACACTTCATAAGACATATGAAGCCTGTATGATCACCTCACAGCCATAATGCAGCCTGTGGGCAGCCAAGAGTTTATCATTGGAGCTCAGGAACCACTTTTTTAAGCCCAACCATTATAATTTCTAGCCACAGTGGACACCTTCACCTTCATACAACAGCTTCACTTGCTCATGTCAGCAGATTTGGAATTAACTAGGAGGAATCGCTCGCATTTGTAATGTAATCACTATTACCTTCTGCTCCTTCAGATGTGCAGAAGGTCCCAGAGGTGATGTCCATGGTCAGACAGGAGCTGGGCAGTGCCGAGGTGTACTGCAGGCAGAAAATGAAGTGTGTGTGTGCCTGTGTGCTAACGCTGTGCTGCACAGGGTAGATCTGCCCTCTGCTCATGGTGTTTGTGGTACTGGTATGTAAATATGAGGGATATTTTGTTACAGAGCATCACCATCAATTTTAGATATTTGCCTGGTATGCAAAATGAGAGAAAAGGCAATTCTAAAAATAACAGCCTGTGCCAAATGCAGGACTGACATGCATATCTAAACAGAGCTATGAGCATCCAAATCCTTCCTAAATCTCAGTTCAGCCTCCTCTAGCACCACTGTGGTCCTTGTATACTGGTTGTCTGACCCCAGGCACTGCTGCCTGCATGAACTTATGCCTTCCTGGGCTGTGCGAATGCTCTGTGCTGGGGACTGTTTGCATCAACATGGAAATATCACACGTTTCCACATGTAAATATTAGTAACATGTAAATATTAGGAATATTCTGCTACAGAGTATCTGTACCACTCACTGAGGTTTGCATGGACATGCAAAGAACAGGAAACAGCCTTCAAAGCACAGCTGCTTCTGAGCAACAGGTGTATAATTTACATCAGGTTGTTGTTTGGGGTTTTTTTTGCATAAGAAAAGCTTCACCCTGGGTGCTGTGAGAGCTGCCAGGAATGGCACTGAGGTGACACAGGGACTCATGGCTCGTGCCTGCTGCTGGCCTCTCTGCAAAGTGCTGAGCACTGAAACTGCACCAAAGGCTCCTGCTATTTAAGCCCAGGACGTGTATTTCTCTATCTCTATCTCTATCTCTATCATCTCTATACATATCTCTATCCACACACACATATGTATATACACCTCTGCACATACATGTGTTGGGGGGTGTGTGTGTGTATATATATATACACACACATACATAGATACATACATACTTATATATATGTATAGTAAGCCCAAGCTATGCATCTGTGTGGAGCCACTGGCTTTGCTCTGTGCTTTCAGCCAGAATAACGTTACACTGATGTGACAGTGCTGCTGTATTGCAGAAAAAAAGGATTTTTCCCAATATTTGGTGGTATTTTTGACAGAGGTCCACAAGTACTAAGTACCTATAAAATCAGACCTCTGCAGTAGGAAAAAAGGGTTTGTCTTCTCTTGGATAAGATGTAGAACTGGGACATCCGTGCCCATGCTGGCAGTGGTGGGGTTCAGGAGGGGGGTCTGTGAGAAAAGAGATCGGGGCTGCACCATGCTGGACACACCGCAGGGCATGGCTCAGCCCATCAGCAGTGCTGGTGGCTCAGCTGGGAAAACATATGTAAGAAAGAGCAAAAATGGTGCCCAGCAATGAGGAATGAGGGAAGTGTGAGAAGCAGACCTGCAAGACCAGGGTCCGAGGGGGAGGAGGAAATGGAGATGCTCCACACTCCAAAGGAGTGATCCCCCTGCAGCCCATGGAGGACCATAGTGGAAATGTTGGGGTTGCAGTGAGTTAATATACCATGTACAATTGCATTGAATGTGCTTAAGTCTATTTAGTAACACGTAAATTCACAAGAGCAGTCTTTAAGAGCTTTTTATGGTTAAAATTATGCTTCCAGTGGTAAGAGTCCAGTCTCACCATACATCCTTACTGAATGTTTCCCACTTCGGCCCAACTGTCATTGAGTACCTGATCACTTGGGGTGATGAGTGCTGTTGGATTTAGGATGGGCCTCACTGTTTTCTCATGTATTGCTGGCAACAGGGTTTTGCCCATACATAATCCTCTGGTCCATCCCACAAGATGGGCCACTTGTGAACAGTGGTGTGACCATGCTGTGCTCTGTATCTGAAGAAGCACTCTTGCTTTCTTCCCCAGAGCAGAGGTGGAGAGCAGAAACTACCGCAGGACAGCTGCAATGAAAGGAATCCCCTTAGACCAGAGAGATGAGGACTGGGAGCTCAAGAAAGAAGAACTTGAGAGAAACCCACCGTTTTCTCAGGAGAAATACATGGAGAAATACACATCCTCTGCTCACAATAAAAATAAGAAAAAAAGGGGGAAGCAGTAGTGTGTGCTGCCTGTTTGGTGCCACTGGGAACTTGTGATGCAGAGCAAAGACACTGGCAGAGCTCAGGTGCATCTGCAGGGTGAAATATGGATGGACACAAGAAGCAGATGGCCACAAGGATGCATCGTTGTGATGTACTGTAAATGCTGTCATTAATAAGGGAACAGGTAGAAGTGCTTCTGTCTGTGTGTCTATATTAGATCTCAAATATCCGAAAACTACAGAAAATGTTTAAATATACTAATACTCTAAGTCACTGAAATGTATAAATTTACAGAAATGGCAGCAGTTACCCATATTGTCTGAAATTATTTTGCTCCTAGTTGATTCATTAAAGCATTTGGGACTGTGGTTCTGCTCACTCTAGTGATGTCCATGGCTTTTGCTTGTTTGCTTCTGGTCCTGAGTCAACCAGGAGGCTCTACAGGGGCTCATAGCCTCTAGTGGTGCCTCTCTCTTATCTTTGGTAGTGGAATGTAGTTGCTTCTTCTTGCTGAAGTGAAGACTCTGATGTTGACCTTTTGCTGGACACATGGCTCTAACAGCCTGTAGCTACCATTCTTCGCCCAGCAAAAGGGAAAACGTGCTCCCTCATGGCTGCTTTCAGGTATCTGTGACTGCCAAGTCCAGCACTGCTTTATTTTTAGCAGTGCCTCAGCCATTTTTATGTCTATGCTGGTAGGAATGCTGTGTAACCTGTCCTGAGCTGTCCCTCTGCTCATCAGCACTTTCTGTGGCAGAAGCATTTTTAAATGTTTCACTTCTCAGTCCTTAAAAATGTTTTGAATTTGACCCAAAGCAGTTTTTCAGACCATGCCAGCACTGGGCAGCCATTTGTATTGACTTCTGACATCTTTTATGGGTCTGCTTGCCCTCTCATTACATGTCTGTCACCCTTCCCCTCTGCTACCTCTCCACCACCCAAACCTGGTGCTTCTGGGGTTGGTTACAGGTGTCCTCCACACAATACTCAGGCATTGAAGTCGTAACCAACAACTCTGTGATCCATCTCCTTTTTCTAGATTTCCAAGGACAAATTTGTCCATCTACACAGAAGTGTCTCATGCCACTTGAGATGCCTTCAGGTACCCAGGATGGACTTGTAGGTCTTCAGAAGATCCTGTGCTGTAGCTCCCAACCCTGTGCAGATGTCTCAGGACTTCTCAGATGACTCGAGACGCCTTAGTTTGGGCAAACAAAGTCAAGCTTCAGCTTTCTCTTTTGTCATTTGCACTTTCTGAGCCATATGTCAGCTCTATTCATAGTTGGTTTGGCTGTTGGATTAGTGGCAGTGCAAGTGGAGCAGCAGGTGGGACAGTGTCTGTTGCCATGCTGATAAACCAAACTGGCCTGTTTCTAGCTCTGAGGGCAGCTGGTGGAGTATCCTATAGCTGAGTATTATCTTTTGTGTAAGAACATCTGCAAGATGTTGGTTTTGCCTGCTGAGTCTTGTGATATGGGAGCTTCTGAGGGATGATGTTGCAGTTCTAGGGAGAAAGAAGGATTTCCCATGGTCTTGTGAAAGTGTCTGGGACTGCCATGCTAAAGGATCAACTGCATTGGGCAACAGCAGGGTAAGAAGGGAGGTGTGGTGGTTTTAAGGCCTTTCAAAGCCTTTCAGCTGGGGACGTGTGTTCAGATGAGATGTTTAAGACCTGCTCCCCTCAGGAAATGTGTGTGGTGCAGTCTCCTGCTGTGGAAGTGAAACTCAGTGGAGCCTGGTGTCTGATCCAGACTGCAGCTAAAGACAATGTGCACCGAGTGTCTAATTTGATCAGATGACAAAAACCCTTTCTTTTTATTGGAACAACACAGATGTAATTTGTTTTGCTTTACTACTGCAGGAAAAGCCAGGAAAAAGTGAAAGCTAATGGGTTGAAAACACTTTCTTATCCTTTCTTATTAACCTCTTCCCCTTTCATTTTCGTGGAGATGGAGAGGAAAAGGGAAGAGAGTGCTCTTTGGCCACATAAAAGGCAACACATAAAATAAAAAGGTTACAACCTAAGCCTTTTTGCTTTCACTTCAACTTTTTAGATTAGCATACCAGGGCCCCTTATGTTCTCTGAGCAGAAACTCTTCCTCTGGGTCAATTTCTAATAGACAGTCCATAGAAATTAGTGAGTCCTTCGCATCGTTGTCCTTCAAGAAGCCCATATCACCTTTATCGGAGGAAAAGAAGGTGTGAGAAGCCTTTTGCCAGTAGACATACATGAAAAATTCTTCTCAAAAACACAGCAGAGAGAAAGCTTCTTATAGAGTGAATCTGTGTCCAGCAGAGCTGATGCTACACCTCAGATGACTCCATGGAGATTATTTTGGGTATATCTGAACTCTGCAGAGATTCAGAAGACCTCTGAGCTTTGAGCTCCACACCTGGCAAAGGTACTCCTTCTGGGGCAGCGTTTTAAAACAAAAGGAGAAGCAGAACCTGCTGAGATGCATCAAAACTGCACACTTGGCACTTGGCCTGAGGTAAGACGTCCCTCTGGGCCTGAGCTGGTGAAAGAAATGAACAATTCAGGTTCTGCTCTGTTCATGCTGGAAATATTTCATGTTTAGGTCATCTGCTGTTGTGGATTGACCTTAGCCAGCTATCAGACCCCCACCCATCCGCTTCTTCACTCTTGCTTCTCAACAGGGTAGGGGTGGAGAACGAGATGGAAAAGGTCATGGGTGGAGATAAAGACAGGGAGATCACTCACCAGTTACTGTCACAGGTGAAATAGACTTGACTTAGGGATAATAAATTTAATTTCCAGCTGAAAATAAGATCACGAGGAACAAAGACAAAACAAAAATACCTTACCCTCACCTCTCCTCATTCCCACGCCTAACATCACTCCTTCATTCCCAAATTCCTTACTCCCTCCTCATGAGTGGTGCAGGGGGATGGGGAATGAGGGCTGCAGCCAGTTCATAACTGTGCTCCTTTTGGCTGGGATAGAGTTAAATTTCTTCACAGTAGGCTAGTATGGGTCTATGTTTTGGATTTGTGCTGAAAACAGTGTTGATAACACAGGGATGTTTTAATTACTGCTGAGCAGTGCTTGCACAGCCTTTTCTGCTTCTCCCCCTACCTCACCAGTGAGTAGGTTGGGAGTGCACAAGAATTTGGAAGGGGGCAGAGCTGGGACATCTGACCTCAGCTGACCAAAGGGATATCCCAGGCCATATGATGTCATGGTCAGCAAACAAAGCTGGGGGAAGAAGAAAGAAAGGTGGAGACATTCAGAGTTATGACATTTGTCTTCCCAAGTTACAGGTGATGGAGCCCTGCTGTTCTGGAGATGGCTGAACATCTGCCCGCTGATGGGAAGTAGCGAATGGATTTCTTGTTTTGCTTTGCTTGTGTGCATGGCTTTTGCTTTACCTGTTAAACTGTCTTTATCTCAACCCATGAGTTCTCTCACTTCTACTCTTCTGATTCTCTACCCATCCCACCAGGGCTGTGGAGTGAGCAAACGGCTGTGTAGGCTGGGGTTGAACCATGACAATAACACATTATCCCTTCCACTCCTTACTCTTCATGCTCCTCCCTTGCTCCACCGTGGGTCCCTTCCATAGGCTATAGACCCTCAGGATAAGCCAGTTGCAGCATGGGCTCTCCGTGGGCTGCAGCGTGGATATCTGCTCTACCGTGGTTCTCCATTGACTGCAGAGAGACAACCTACATCACCATGGTCCACTCCACAGGCTGCAAGTAAATCTCTGACCCAGCACTTCAAGCACCTCCTTCCTTTCCTTCTCTGACCCTGTTTGTTGTGGGACTGTTCCTCACAACTTTCTTCACTCTAAACTGCCGGGCAGTGTTTTTACCCTTTCTTAAAGGTACTTTCCCAGAGGAGCCACCAGAATCACTAAATGGGCTGAGCTGTGTCCTGCAGTGGGTCAATGGGATTCATCTGGAAGTGTCGTTTCCCAGCACAGGGCAGTATTGACCTTGCCCAACAGAGATCCCCATGGACCCCCCCAGCTGGCACAAACACCCCATACATCTGCCCATGGGTCACTGCAGGATGAAAACGACTTTATTTCGCACCACACTTCACACAAAAACCAACTTCCCAGGTGTTTTACTGAGCCAGAGTCTATTGGTAAAAGCAGATCTCAAAAAAGCAAAAGCAGACCAGGAGAACAGTTGCAGAGAGCAGGGGCGACCATGCTTTTGCATGGTTTAGAACTGGAAGAGGGAAGATTTAGACTGGGTATTAGGAAGAAATTCCTTACTGTGAGGTTGGTGAGACACTGGCACAGGTTGTCCAGGGAAGCTGTGGGTGCCCCCTCCCTGGCAGTGTTCAAGGCCAGGTTGGATGGGGCTTTGGGCAGCCTGGGCTGGTGGAGGTTGGACTGGGGGGGCTTTAAGGTCCCTTTCAACCCAAACCATTCTGTGATTCTGTGATTCTGTGATTAAGTGGGGCAGAGACACATAAGACTGGCCTGGAAAGTGGGATCTTCACCCCCCCTTGGCCACCCAAAGGCCATTTCTGTGTTGCTGTTTATAAGTCAGTAACCACCTTTGGTGAATATTAGTGATCAACATATTCATGCAGGAGTTATCAACCAATGCAAGATAGTGATACAACTCATAATATTACAGAATAAACAGCCACAGCAGAAATAAATGTAAAACAAAATAGGTATAAACATATTGTTTAGTTAAGTGGTTTCAAGCAGCAAATGCCCAAAGCATTTTTAGAAGGTTTGTGGTATTATTTCCCTTTTGCAGCTAGCCGATGCATGATGTCTGAATTACTTCATTATTGACAATAATTTAACTCAAATAATTATCTAAATCAAATGATAACAATAATAATTTTTTTTAACTCATAATATTTTAGTTCAAATAAGTTTAATGACATTTTCTTAACTTAGATGGTGAAGACAGAACATCTGTATCATCTACCCTGGCTGGAGAGTTGCATAGGAGATTAAATTGCTTGTGGTTTCTGTAATAAAATATCATCATTTTTAATGGGCTGCAGTTTTTATTATGGTTTGTACCTCACGCAAACCTTGCACTTCACACAGGAGAGAGTCCTTAGCAGTGTCTTTTCCAGTTTGGGATTGCTGAAAATCAGAATAAGGGAGTGAACAGTCGGAAAAGCATACAGAAGTACTAAAATGACAAATGTCTCAGGACTTGTCTTCCCCCTGGAATAAATCAGTGACAAGATCAAACATGTAAAGTTAATGCTGTAAATTACGAAGAAGGACAGAATAGATTTAATGGCTTTGATGTGGACATCCACACTGAGGTCACTTGCTGAGTTTGCCAGCATCCTGTGTTTGTGTTTACAGAGAGAAAAGAGGAGGAGAAAGGCAGAAAAGATTACTGCTGTGAATGCAGTGGCAAATCCAAAGCCGACGATAAAGATAGCAGGGAAAAAATGTTCATCTCTTTTGGCACTCAGTTTCCAGAAATCTCCTTGGGAGGTGCAATTGTGGTCGTTACACAACGCTTCACCAGTGATGTTGAAGACAACGGCGCCGATGACCAGGGACAGAAACACTGAACTCAACAACAGCCATGGCACAATCCTGTCAATTTTTAGTTTCAGGTAGATGAAGAAGATGTGCCTGAAATTTCCAATTTTTATACAATAAAAACCACAAAGACAGGCAGAAGCCCACAAGTTGCAAAAATTTAAAAAGCTTTGAATCGATAAAAATAGCTCGGGGAAGGGGTGAACATAAAAGCACAAGGGAAAACTTATTGAAACTATTGAAAGTGCCAATGAAATGCATAAATACCAAAACCTGGAGCATCCGAGAAACAGCAAGATCTTATCACTCGAGTTAAAGGTTTTCTTTTTGACCCAAGTAATGCAAAGAACAGAAGCAATGAAAGCGTTTATCCACATGCCGACGAGTGCCTGAAGTGTGATGACAGCTGTAGCCATGACATCGTATGAAGAGTTATTATGTTTATCTTGAGAGTAACAGGGTTTCATCCTCCAAGATGGGTAGCGGTGCTGTGCTGGAGAAGTAGGCTGTGGCACCAATGCTTCACCGAGGTTAGGAGCTGTTGTTCCCTGAGTGCCACGTATGGAAACAGGAGCTTTATAGAGCTGGTGGTAGTGGGGATTTTGGTGCAGGTGCAGGAATGTAAATGTGCTGGGTGTTCCCTTGCCTGGTGTCAGTGTCAGTCCTTCAATATTTGAATTTCAGTCCAGAAGAGCCGTGTTGGGTGACACAAACAACGCAGATGTTTTCTGCAGTGGGCAGTGGTGTGTTTTCATGACTGTCCCACATTTGATCACTGTCAGGATTCACGATCTGGGTTCTTCTGTCCCTTTATCACCTACGATGCTTACATGGAGGGGTTTGCTCAGCAAAGCCCAGCCAGGGGAGTCACTGTCCTCTGTCATCCTAGAGTCCAGCAGCCACAGAATTCAACCAAGGAACTGGAAACTGGGATTCATTTGGAACCTCCATGAGCACTGAAATCCATGTTAGTTTTCCCAATGGCAATACCTTGGTCGTGAGTAAGAGCCCCATGGTAGGGGGGAAGACATGGAAGGAAAAGCAAGGCTTTCTTTTAAAGGTTTAAGTTGAAGCATAGGGAGGAACAGAGCAGAAATAAGCATGAGTCCCTGTGCTAGGGAAAGCCCTGGGTGAGATTCCCATGCAAAACACTGGGAGAATGTGGCTTCATAGGCACGTGAGCGAGACCAAACCAGGACCCCTTGTTGTACTCCTGCTCTGAGGGAGAAAGTCTTTGAGATCACCTGAGGAAACCCAAACCAGAAGATCTTGTGTTGCAGTTCTCTTGGTTACAGAAATAACTCTATTTTTAAATTAGAGATGATGCTTTGCTCATAGAATCTGATTAAAACAAAAATTTGATTTCATTTACCAAGATGTTTCCAGAAATATAAAAAAAATCCACCAAGCACACTTTCTCTTAAAGTGATGTATACAGGTTACAGACCATAGGCCTTTTCTTTTGAAGAGGGTGTTATTTCCATACTCAGCAGCTTTGTTGGTCCCTGTCAGGATGGGGCCAGGATGGTTCATAAAGCAGAAAAAAGATGATATTATCTCTGAAGAAGTCACAGAAATATTAAATAGTTCAGTAGCTCCTGATTACTACAAGGGTTAATATGCCAAGAATAGTTATAAAATAGCAAGGCAGATTGCTTATTGGGTTGGCTTATGGCTCTATCTCATAAGATTAAAATCTACTCTTCCTTTTAAAGTTCAACTTTTTTGTTGGCTTATGCTTATCAGTACTTCTGAAGGCCGTTGGCTTGCAGGACGCTATATCTACACCGGCAGGTAGCACCAGGTGAGCTTCTGAAATGGATTCCTGGAGGATGTGTTGTTTCACAGCACTGCTTACCTGCTCCTGTGCCTTTACGGTATTCCCACCTGCTTCTCCACCTTCTGGCTTGGGATCAGGGTGAGATTTAATTTCATTTGTCTGTGATTTTGAAGCTGTACTTTCTGTGTTTCAGATCCAAAACTCTGCTGAAGACAGAGGTAAGGATGCAATATTTTTGTTTTAGCAGAAGACTATCAGACATCAAGGAGGGAGTCATAGAATCACAGAATGGTTTGGGTTGGAAGGGACCTTAAAGCCCCCCCAGTCCAACCCCTGCCATGGGCAGGGACACCTCCCACCAGCCCAGGCTGCTCAAAGCCCCATCCAACCTGGCCTTGAACACTGCCAGGGAGGGGGCACCCACAACTTCCCTGGGCAACCTGTGCCAGTGTCTCACTACCCTCACAGCAAAGAATTTCTTCCTAATATCCAGTCTAAATCTGCCCTCTTCCAGTTTAATTATATAAACTCATGTCATGTAGTCACTAACTTCGGTGATAACTTTCTTTTGATAGCTGATGATGTTGATGGAGGGCAGCTTAGAAAGGACATTCCAGAAATAAACTCAGGTAAGTCAGGACAGAAAGTACGCTAAATGTTGAATTATTACAGAAATTTGAGCTAGCCTTTTGGGGACCACAAGTCTGGCAGATGTGATGACACCAGAGGGGACTGAAAGATCCCTCCTGTGTGAGAAAATTCCCAAATGTATCATGGATATGGTGAGTATTGCAGTTAAAAATGTGTGAGATGAACCCCAGCTGCATCTGGAGAGAAGGGCAAAGACCTTTTCTTTGGAGTCTGGCACCTATCAGAGAAGATGGAAAGGAAAGAGCAGGCCAAGGGACAGAGAAAAAGTCCATAAAAGGTAAAAGGCCAGGAAATTTCCACAAGGATAATTTTATAAGGAGACCATGATCTTAATCTTAAATTTAGAAGCACACTCAGCTGCTCCTGGGGACTGCTCAGCAACCCCTCCACTAAACCTGCATCCCTCTCCACTCCACTCATGGCGCTCAGAGAAACCTTGGCAGTGGCTCTAATTCAAATTCTGCTTTGTTGATGTGCATTTATCTCAAGTGAGTTGGTTGTTTACACATGACTGATGGCCGTGGTATTAAGCTTAAAGAAAGTTTTTATTTCCTGGCATTGCCTGTTATGTGCTTTATGTTCTGGTGTGGGTTTCCTCTGGTTTTGCTGACAGAATAGAAAACATGGTGCTAGTTTCTGTGGGTTTTTTTTTCTTCTTTCCATATGTATGTAAGGAGAATTGAAGTTATTGCTATAACAAAAGGTTTGAATATGAACTCTGTGTGCTCAAATTGTGTCTAAATGTTGGTACTAAATGAAAATGTTACACTAGCAGGACCATACAGTGGCTGAGGTTTGGACTCATCTCTGTGTAGGGAATTTGGCATCTTAAAAAAATAAGAGTATAAAATAAGAGTCTCAGATGCTGTGGTTTTAAAGCATGGAAGATGTAGATCAGCTGCTTAAAACATAGGTGTCTGTTGCCAGTTCAAATACATCTCCTCCAGCACCACTCTAGAAGGGGAAGGAGTCTCCCAAATTTTGTATCTACTGGCCTCTGTGGATATTTTGGATACCCTTGTGCACCTCAGGTGGCACCAGACACCTAAGTTTAGGCAACTGGGTGGACTCACGGCTGTAATTGGATCAGAGACATAGCACACAGATTTAATTGCTTCAATCAGCACTTGGTTCAGGCTCAGGTTGTTGAAAAGGTGGGCTGAGCCTCTTCCCTCTCCAGAGACCTCATCTTTCTCCTGTGATCATCTGGGGAATCCCAGAGGATTAACCTCGGTTAGGTAACCAGTTAGGCTATTAGATGCCTGATTTCCAGACAAACCCATTTCACCTATATCTCAACTTCAGTGTTCAGAAATCCTCACTTGTTTCAGGATACAAGCCTGGGAAAAATAATAAAATATCCTCTGGGCAGCTGTTATGAAATTGCTATAGAAATGTCATTTCAACCCCAAATCCTCCTTTGCTGAAGGTGGAGGACTTGCATGTTATGGTGTGGCAATGGTTATTTGTTTGCTTGTTTCTGGGAAGTTGCTGTTTAAAGCAGGATGGGTTGGTTGATAAGGCAGCCTGATAGATTGTGTGGTCTTTGAAAAAAACCACATATTGCAGCTCTTGATGTGTGACTCTGGCCTAAATGGTTGTTTATCTCATTTCAGAAACGGGAAGGAAGCTTTTTGAAGGTGATATTATCTTACCGGTATGTGCTGCTGATCTAAAGCAACATCAGCAAGAGTGTAGATTGGGCTATAAATGTTAACATGAGCATGTTGATCTCATTAACAGCTGGAGAGGAATGCTCTGAGGAACAGCTCCTACAGATGGAAATTTCCCGTTCCCTACATCCTAGCTGACAGCCTGGGTAATAAGACTTTTTATTGTGGTAACATTGTATTACTTGCATTAAATATACTCTGGTTTTGCCCAGCTCTCTGGGCCACTTTTGCTTCATTTGCTATTGATTTAAATGCCCTTGTTACTGCTGGCCAAATGGAGCAACGCAACTCTGTCCCAAAACACGTTGTTTTAAATGTAACTGCCCCAGTGACCAGGCAGATGTTGATAAGCAGCCTGTTTAACTAATACCGACGTATCTGCTTGAGATCTCTAGATAATGAAGACAGGAAATCCTAATCTCAAGAACATGCTTGTTGATCTACTGCACCCTTTGTGCCTTATCTCTTCTTAACAGTCCCAGCTCTGTACAGGCAGAAAGGAAACGCTGATATTTTATAAGTAAAAAAGTTCAGAGCACTCTCCCTTCTTGTTTTCATCTAATTTTAGGCACTATTTTAAATAAAAAAAGATATAAAATAGTAAATCTAGAATTTGCTGTTAGTAAAAACTCATAGTAAATCAGTGTTAAAATCCTGTGGGTCTCTCCTGTGTTTACTAGCCCCGAGCTCAAAGTTTACAATACTTGAAATTATATAATAACAAGCAATAAATGTACCCAGCAAAACCTGAGCAATCCCCTGGATGTCCAGAAGTCTGCTTGTTTGTTTCAGCACTATCAGTTTATCTAATAAAAGGTATCGTCTCTCCTATGGCCTCTGTCAAAATTACCACAGTCAGGGAATTCTGCTAACAGCCTCCAGCTCTTTCATCCAGGTAGATATTTTTTGTACATGTTCATAATTTTAATGCACGCTTGTTCATACTTTCTATCTAGAATTACAGATATTTATAATATTATAAAAGCAGAACAGCCGCTATTGCTATCCTCTGCTATGTGTTTCAGATCTGAATGCTAAAGGGGTTATCCTGCAGGCACTTGAGATGTTCAGGCTGAAGTCTTGTGTTGATTTCAAGCCCTACGAAGGGGAACAGACTTACCTGAAGTTTGAGAAGCTGGACGGGTAATTCTGTATTTACAATCTGATTTGTACTACGTTGTTTGATGTGATAGTTTTTCCAGCTCAGGAGACATTAATTTTAATTCCTGCTTATAAATCCCCCAGCCACATTTCTGCCCCAAAGCTTATTTGTATTACACTGGAGATAAAACCAATGCAAACAGACTAACCAAAGGTATTATCTGCATTTCATGTTCTCTTGATATAAGAAAACATTATTTTATTTCCATTTGCAGCCTAGTTACTGAAGTGAATCCCTTTCTTGGCACTCTTTCAGGGAAAACAAGCAAATAACTTCCTCCCGGTGTGGGTTTGGGCAGTCACCAGTGTGTTGGCATTAGCACACAGCTTCCCTCTTGCTTTCATTTTACCTGACCAAATGCTGAAGCCAACAACCTCTATGGGTGTGCAGGTCACCGTGGGTTGCCTTTGCAGTCAGCGGGGAGGATGTGACTCTTCCAGGCCATCTCACCTAAAATAGAAGTCTAAAATAGGTTTGATGACTCATATCCCAAATGCCTGTTACTTTCCAGGGACTGTAAAGGTGCCAGGGAAGCCAATGCCACGGCAGATGCCAGCGCTGTGAATGTCTGAGGTCAGGTCAGGGGACTTTCCTGAATTCAGAAAGGAAATATTCAGAATTATTTCTGAATGGACATGGAAACTTAGGATTTAAATCTGTATTTAGGAACCAAACCGTGGAAGACAATGCAACCTGAGTTCACTGAAGGCTGCTCAGCACTTTTGAAAATCAGGCTGCCTATTTAGGTAATTTGGTAAGCATACACATAAACAACAAGCAGCACAGTGTATGAGGTTATAAGGCACCTGCTAGACTTTCCTGTGCTGCTCATCTTCTGCTACTCCCCTTCCTATACTGGTTGAGCTGGGTCTACCCAGATTGGAAGAGCAATAGCATTTGTCACCACCACCTCCTTTTGCAAGAACTGCAGCCAGTTGAAGAACACACCTGCACTGCCCTCCAGGGAGGGCAAAATGAAACAAGAACGATCAAATCTGGGACAGGGACTCAATGCCAGACTGTGGCAGGATGCTGGATGTACACACACATCGCTCTGTATTCTGCCTTTGTAAATCTACAGCCTTGGTAAAAATGGAAAACTCAGATGGGAAGTTCTAAAAAATATTATTTTGTTTCTTTTACCTTGGCCTTGTGGTTGAGTTAATATGTAAATACAAATCATAAGAGGTATTATGGAAAGTGGGTGCAATGTCTGTGTCTTTGTCTTATAGGTGCTGGTCTTACGTGGGGGACCTTCAGAGCGGCCAGACGGTGTCCATAGGAGAGAGGTGTGACTACAAAGCCATAGTGGAACATGAGCTCCTCCATGCCTTGGGATTTTACCATGAGCAATCCAGGACGGATCGTGATGACTATGTTCAGATATGGTGGGATGAAATTATTGAAGGTACAATGCAATTCTGAAATTATTGAGAATTGTCTGTAGATGCATGTCCCTGTTTTTACAGTGCTAAAACATCTCTGGTTGAGAATGGCTGCCTACGTGTTGAGAACTGGACCATAATTTAGTCATGGGTACAGCATTTTGAAGAGATGTTGTGTGCTAAGTTTTATTTCTCATCTTGCCTAATCACTTGTGTATGTTTTTGTGTAGGTTTTGCATATGCCTTTGACAAACACAATGACAGTTTCCTTGATGACCTCAATACTCCGTATGATTATGAGTCAGTCCTGCACTACGGACCATATTCTTTCAACATCAATAGCAACGTTCCTTCCATTACAACAAAAATTCCTGAATTTAATGAGATCATTGGGCAGAGGTTGGATTTCAGCCGGATTGATTTGCTGAGGTTGAATCGCATGTACAACTGCAGTAAGTCCTTCTCCTCACACATGTATTTGAAAAGATGTAATCAAGCTTCATGACAATGTGGATGGAGTCATATGAGAGGAGCAGGAACACTTCACCCTTGGAATCATCTCTCAGTGCTAAAACAATCTACAGTTCTTATGCAGCAGCAAGCTTCATGGTGGCCAGATCCCCATTTCTTTATAAAATACCATTGGAGTGAATCAAGGGTCTAACACCTTTCATTCACACAGACTTTCCTGTAATAGTACTTGTAATAGCTACAGTTTCCTTTGTGGATTATGATCATCATGCTGTTGATGATGGTAAAATCTTCAAGTAACAGTAGTCTGGAAATGGGTCTCTGAAATCAGAGTATTTCAAGTTCCTTTTTCTATCTAGGTGATGTTTGATAAGGCAATTGGGGTCAGGAGTAGAAATGGGAGTAATTATGCTTTCCAGATCCACTGACAAAACTATGAAAGTAAATACTTCATATGCTGTGTGGTTCTGACACTCTGTGTTAACATATACCTTATTATTTCCACTAAGTTCAGCAGAAATACTTCTGATTTACACCCTGAAGAGAGAAATAGGCCTCAGAGCCCATTGCTGGCAGGCTTAGAGAAAATGATGGGTATCTGAAAGCTAAAAACTAGCACACAGGGCCCAAGGTGGTCCCCACAAGGAAATATTCAGCTGAGCAACGGGAGAAAAAGATAATGTGTTTCTTCCAGGAGGAAACATCATGTATGGGTGGTAGCAGAGACGTAGATGTGAAAGTCTGTGTAGTCTTCAGTTGTGTTAAGAACATGTTTCCTGATGTTAAATGCAATATGTAAACACTGCGGAATGGGGTTAACAGTGAGAGCCTGTTGTGGTTTAACCCAGCCAGCACTAAGCACCATGGAGCCGCTTGCTCACCTCCCACATTCCCCTCCAGTGGGATGGGAGAGAGAATCAGAGGAAAAAAGATAAGAAAACTAATGGGCTGAGATAAAATAATAATAATAATTATAATAACAATGATAATAATAAAAATTGTAATGATAGTGAAGCAATAAAATAATAAGAGAGAACAGGACCAAGAGAGCCAAGTGATGCAGCTGTTCACCACCTGCCCACCAATGCTCAGCCAGTCCCTGAGCAGCAATCACACCCCTCCTGCTAGCTGCGCTCAGCTTTTATATTGAATGTGAAATCTAATGGCATGGAGTACCTTTCTGGTCAGTTTGGGTCAGCCCTCCTGGTTGTGTCTCCTCACAGCTTCGAAAGGAACAGTATGAGAAACTGAAAAATCCTTGGCTTAAGGTAAACATTGCTTGGCAACAACTAAAACATCAGTGTGTTATCATATTAGTCTCAGCACAAATCCAAAACATAGTCTCATGCTAGTTGCTATGAAGAAAATTAACTCTATCCCAGGCTACTCTAAAGGAAAATTAACTCTATTCCTGCTAAAACCAGCACGGAGCTTTATTTGGTATTAATGGACATGGTAAAATACAATACTCTATTCCTGGCAGCTTCAAGCCTCACCTTCTTGGACCAGTGCTCCTTTGAATACATCAATATCTGTGGGATGGTGCAGAGTGAACGAGACGGTGCTAATTGGGACCACACATTGAGCAAACCAGAAGATGAAGACCATACTTTGGAGGGAAACTGTGCAGGTAACACGTGTAGTTTTAGGTGGTCTTTAGACTTCACCATGCTTTTATAAGATGTGAGAATGAAGATAGACAGAGATAAAGAAGTCATTAGGAATACCCTTGTATTAATGTTAATCAATGTATGCCTGATGCTAAACATGACTCTTGAATTTTGAGATAGAAAGGCTAATAGTTTTCGTTTGATATGTTTAACCCTTACTTAAATCTCTTCCCTACATTATAACACCTCGTGAAGAAATGACAGTATGAAACTTTGCTGCTGTAAATTGGTGGTAGCTCCATTATAAAATGAAGGTAGCTCCACCAGATTGCCACAATTTACATTGGTGAAACTCCATAGAAATGAGTCAGGTGAGACTCTCCTCCTTTTATGCATGTGTTACAGAATTTTGAGTAATTTTTTAGTTTTTGTTTAAAGCTCAAAGGTTTTCCCTTTGTACAGGCATTCATTTGAGGCATCCCCATAGAAGCACACGTATAAGCAAGTATCACAAGACACAAATCTTGTTTGTAGACAAATTCTGACATTGAAACCAATCCAGGATCATCAAAATAGAAAGCAGAGCATCAGCAATGTGTCACAGAGCAGCGGAAGGAGAGTGTTGCATGGGGTCCTTTTGATCAAGCGTTTGGCTCCAACTGCGCCCATCTAAACATTTATTGAAAAAATACGAGCATATTGAGTTCTGCAGTATTTCAGTTGCTACCAGGGCACAGGAATTGAGTAGAGAGTGTTATTGTCAAAGGCAGTGGAGAGAAAATTAAAAACTGCAGAGGAATACCACATAGTCCGAAAAATCCTTGGGCAAAATGGGTTTTTTGAAAGTGCAAAGAAATGCAGGTGTTCTGTGTACAAGTGGTGACAGTTATGCACATCTGCTTCCCAAAATGCAAGTGGTGGCTTGTCACAAAATTGTCTCACGGTGCAGAAGAGGAAAAAAATACTGAATAGAAAAGAAAGCCATTTCTGTGGAACTTGTTCCCAGGGAGGAGAGAGCAAGAGACAGCTTTTGGCAGTAACAGATCGTGCTGTGTCTGGTTACAGTTTGGAGATCCTACAGTTAAACCAAATTCGCAGGCAGTGAGGAGGAGAGCAGGCACGTACCAGGCAGGGTGAGGGGATGCTCCTGTTCTCATTGTATGTGGGGTTCAAGCAGACAGATATGCACCTACTGAAAGGCAAATTGCAAAAGCCAGAACTTGGATGACCCACCAAGTGGGGAGCAAAACAATCAGTCGGGTTGTTTAGGTCCCATCGTTGGCAAGGAAAGAGAAATTTCTTATTTCTAGAGGAACAAGTCTCTTTGGCTGTTGTTTCATGGGCTGTTTGTTTTGCGGTTTGCAGGGTGTGTGGTTTGCTGACACTGTAGAGGCTCTGGATGTGTGACAGAGCATGTGGCTGGGGAGCTGACAGCGGCTTCCTGCCTCTCAGTGACAAACAATTAACTGCTCAACTTCAAGAAGGGGGAAGAAAATGTCTAAAACCTAAGCAATCAGCCTTCATAAGTTTCCTGAGAGCAAACAGATCAGCAGGTATAGGAAAATAAGCAACTTTACTGGGTTTTTATAGAGGAACTTACTCCAGAAGGCCAGCAATGCTTATGGGAGCACCTACAAGCATAGGCATGCAGTTGGAAGCAGCAGTGGAACTCAGGGTGGCATCAGGTGGCAATTCAGTTTCATTGTTCTCTACATGGCCTCTGCTATTTGTATCAGTTGGCTCCCAGACAGACAGAAAAGTGCAAACCCAGCCACAAGGTATTTGCAAATCCCAATGTGATGCAGCTTGAAAATGTCCTTGCTGTCAGGACTCTCTCCAATAGAGAGGGGATGTATTGAGGCTATAAGGTGAAGCTGCTGCGCTTGCTTAGTCATCTTCAAGAAGCAGATTTAAAATTCGAACATACAGAGCGGGGCTGATATAGATGATGAGGGTGCAAGTGTAAGCCTTTGTAACCAGAAAGATTGAGGATGCAGAGGAGGTGTCACTCCAGCCCACAAATTGAATTGCAGACTAACTAGGAAAGAAAGGAAACAGTTATTTCAAACACATCGGAATGAGAGAGCATGAGTTGATACAAAGTAATAGGGTTGGAAGTTAATTAATTCTGTACCCATAGCAGAAGTAAGGCAAAAATGTCTTAAGCTACTTTTGTACTGGTGTCTGATCTATTGATAAAAGGCTTACAGGGCACAGTTTTTAGGCAAAGCAAAAGACTGAAGGCCTTGACCTAACAGGACCCTTCCAACACTTTCCAAATTTGTCTTCAAACAAATCTCTGCCCAAATGAATCTGCTTACAATTGCAGACATTTACAGGATTGACACAGGTATGGTTTGTACTTAATTTTGGAAGAATGCAACCCAATGAGTACCTTATCTAATCAATGGAGCACTACTTTGCAAGCCATATTTCAATGCCTTTTCATTTTAATATTGATTTACAATGTAGAAAGAACTATTTTATTTATTCTTTCCACTTTGAAAATAACTTTCTAACTCAAGCAAGTGGAAGCTACACTAAAACTTATTTAGCACTGGCATTTCACTACTGAATGCATCAAAAACTTTCATCACATCCCTGGTTTTTTCTTCCCAGATAGAGGATACTTCATGCATTTAGATACAAAAACTGGACTTGCTGGTCAGTCAGCTCTTCTGGAATCTCGCATCTTTCATCCAAGGAGAAAGGAAAAATGCCTTCAGTTTTTCTACAGGTTAAATGGTAGTCCACAGGATACGCTAGTTATCTGGGTTAAGAAAGATGATGGAACTGGAAATGTTAGACGGATGGAAAAGCTGCACACTATTACAGGTAAGTGAAATTATGTTTTCATACATATAGGTCACAGGATGCTTGAGGAAGACATAGCTTGATTTGGGATTGTGACCTGGACTTCCCATTCTCACACGTTTATTTCCCTCTTCAGCTGATGGAGAACATCACTGGAAGTTGGCCAGCATTCCCTTCAGTGCCCAAACCAAATTCCGGTATGGGTTTCAGGGCATCAGAGGAGACCCAGCCAGGTCTGCCGGGGGCATTGCCATCGATGACACCAGCCTGACAGAGACCAACTGCCCCACCAACATCTGGCACATCAGAAACTTCACATCCCTTTTTAACAGTACTTCTAAAGGCGATTATATCGTAAGCCCTATATTTTACAGCTCGGAAGGCTATGCCTTTGCTTTACAGCTGTATCCTCATGGAAGAAACTCATCACCCTACATGAATTACATGGGGATTACTTTCCACCTCTGCAGCAGTCCAAATGATGGCCTCCTTGAGTGGCCAGCTGGACACAGACAAGTTGTCTTGTCAGTTTTGGAACAAGACCCTGATGTAATCCACAGGATGTCCCTCAGCCTCAGCTTTACTACAGATCCAACCCAGCTAGTACATGGTAAGTCTGAGTGCACAGGGAGAAAAAAGGAAGTTCAGAGGTTTGCTCAAGCTGGAGAATAGTGTTGAAAGTCAAGACATGGAGACATGGAACAAGATTGTCTCTGCACATAACACTACTGGGCTGACTGGAGATCAGCTTTAATTCCTTCTACACTTTTGCACGACAGGCAGAAATGACACCCTGCAGTGGGATAAACCATCTGTCACTGGAAGTTTTTCTTCTTTCTGCAACTGCTACATGAGCCCAGGCGTTGGCTGGAATACATTCCTGACCCACAGGGAGCTGCACCGGAAGAAATTCCTTAAAAATGACAGTCTTTTCATCTTTGCTGACTTTGAAGGTAGAGTATTGTATTACAGAATCCCCACTGGAACAGAGCAGGTACATATTCTTCTGTTTGTAAGGAAAGCACAAAAGATGAGGGTGATTAGCAAACTTCTAGAGAGTCATTTTTTCTCAGGAACAAGGTTTTTAAATGCCTAGTGATTTGAGGTGCCTAGATTTTTGAATATCCAGTATGAAACACTGTGGATGACCTTGATTCTCTGGTCCCTTAAAATCAGGACAGAATATGCTTCCAAGTCCTGAAGATCAGTCTACTTAACAGTGCTCCTATTTGCCACCACCCTTATATCAATTCTGACTTAAGAAAATTGTGATTTGAGAGTGATGGGGTTCTTTTCAGACCTTGAAAAACTGGCAGAAGGAGTTTTTGATCCAAAGCTTCTCTCCTGAGTTCACAATTTTTGACAGGAATTTGTGCAGCCACTATACCAGGGTTGACCCTAGTAGAGAGGTCAGAGCACTTGTCTTAGGTAGGAGAGGACAGTTGGGAGTGCTCTGTGATAATCCAGGCTCACTCTGCATGGCTGAGGGCTGTGAACACAAAGCTGTGAACCCTCCTAGCAGGAAGATTTCTCCTTTCCTCTTCATGAAAACAAAAACGCAAAGTTCTTGTTTTCATTCCAGCAGAGAATGGAGAAACTTTTGAAATGGCAAGAACTTTTGTAAAGTGGGAAAGCTGCTTCCCAAAAATGCTTAACCAGGAACGTGTGCTGCCTAATAAAAATGGAAAGAGCAGTCCACATTTCTGGCATACAGAATGGCCCAGCTTCTCTGAAGGTTATGTAGAGCATTCAGCAATGCTTCCAAGTCCCCCTTAGCAATAAGAAAAGCATCAGAGGCCTCTTTGTGCTTTCCCTGGCAGTAGGAGTTATTCACTGGGGGAAATTCAGTCCTGCTGATGCCATTGGTCCTGAAAACTTTTGCAGCTGCTGCGTGAAATTGTAGTGTGGAAACTGAACTTGAACTTGAACTGCATTTGTTCTCCAGTTGTAAACAGGTTCAGCTTAATTTCTAGATATTAAATCTAATATGGTCACTTTTATAAGGTTCCAATCTTTGCATTTGAATATTCATTTTGATACCAGGGTGCCTAAAAGCTCTCTGATGTTACAATGCTCTCTGATGAAAGTTGGAAGTTGTCTGTGTATAATCAGACTGCGGGTATTCCTCATGTGTCCCATTTCTTCACTGTACTATATACACCATGTATTAAATTAATTACTTTTTCCTTCTTTTGCAGATCTCACCCCTTTGATTACATCTGAAGTCCCAGTCCGTCCTTGAAGTGCCCTCGACCTCTTCACTACAAGTGCAAACAGTCATCCATGACAGACAAAATATATTACTTCACTAAAGAAACTATATTGTGTGGTTTCTGTATTTTAAGAATTTGAACTAAGCTTCCGTGTTAGTTTTAAGAGACTAAACCCATAGACTCTCCAAAGATTATTTTGGCCCAAGCAGTAAAATGCCTCTGTCAGTTATAGCATCCTTTTTCTTCCTATGTTTCATTCTTTCTGTTTATCTTTGCTGATGGCAATGCTCACTTCCCAGCTCTTGTGTCTGAAATCTCTCTGTCCTGCCTTCCCTACCCAGAAGCATCAGTGCTTGACTTGCCAAGATCACATTCTAGGACTTCCCTTTTCTTCCCTTGACCATTACTACTTCTTGAAACTCAGCTTTTGATAATGCTCTCTCCCAAGTATTCGGCTCATTAAGTCACTGCTAAGAGAATAGCATGCTTCCCTACCTTCATCAATGTGCCCTTGCAGCCAAGAAGGCCAATGGCATCCTGGGGTGTATCAGAAGGGGTGTGGTGAGTAGGTCAGAGAGGTTCTCCTTCCCCTCTACTCTGCCCTGGTGAGACCACATCTGGAATATTGTGTCCAGTTCTGGGCCCCTCAGTTCAAGAAGGACAGGGAATTGCTTGAAAGTGTCCAGCACAGAGCCACAAAGATGATGAAGGGAGTGGAGCATCTCCCTTATGAGAAGCAGCTGAAGGAGCTGGGTCTCTTTAGCTTGGAGAAGAGGAGACTGAGGGGTGACCTCATTCATGGTTATAAATTTGTAAAGGGCGAGTGTCAGGAGGAAGGAGCCAGGCTCTTCTCAGTGACAGCCAATGACAGGACAAGGGGAAATGGGTGCAAACTGGAGCATAGGAGGTTCAATCTGAACATAAGAAAAAACTTTTTTACTGTGAGGGTGACAGAGCACTGGCCCAGGCTGCCCAGAGAGGTTGTGGAGTCTCCTTCTCCGGAGACATTCAAAACCCACCTGGCTGTGTTCCTGTGTGACCTGGTCTGGGTGATCCTGCTCTGGCAGGGGTTGGACTGGATGAGCTTTTGAGGTCCCTTCCAATGCTTAATATTCTGTGATGACTCTGTGATAACCCAATACATTCTGTGATTCTATGATCTATATCTATATCTATATCTGTATCTATATCTATACACACACATGTATATACACACATATATATATACACACATGTATATACACACACATCTGCACATACCTATGTTTGTGTCTGTGTGTGTGTGTGTGTGTGTGTATAGTAAGCCCGTGCTATGCAACACATCTGTGTAAAGCCACTGGCTTTGCTCCATGCTTCCAACTGCTAATATTCTGTGATTCTGTGATCTGTGTCTGGACCCAATGCAACGTTACTGAGACATTTTCATGAAAGTAGAATGGGAATTTGCTTGGATCTTGTGGTGATCCTCCTTCTGGGGAGGGGTTAACAGAGAGTGTCTGTCCAGGATTTAGTGGCCAGCCCAGCCCTAAACCGTAACAGATTTAGTGGCGCCCAACATGGGGCTTGAACCCACTACCCTGAGATTAAGAGTCTCATGCTCTACCGACTGAGCTAGCCAGGCCCTCTCCCCTCCCCAGAAGGGAAGAGAAAAGAGAATAAGGGAGGGAGACTTTACGGGTTGGAAAAGAAACTAACAGATTTAATGAAACAATAATACTAATACTACAGAATAATATTGTAAATATGAAAATAATGAAATATATACAAATAAGTACAAATATATATACAAAACCAATATAAAATCCTCCCCCCCAATGACGAATACGTCACCAGAGGCTCTGCAGAGCCGGGCACTGGAAAAGTCCCAGACCAAACTCAGCAGCAGGTGGGAGCAGGATGCAGGACACGCAAATCAGGATCAGCGGCAGACAAACGAGCAGGATTCTGCTCAGGCCTTGGCCTCTGCAGGATCGAGACAGATGGAAGGAATGGTGGAAAACAAGGCAAAAGGGCGGAAAAACAGCCGAGACCCTCATGATCTCTCGGTTTTATACCGAGTATGACGTATGTGGGATGGAATACCTCGTTGGTCAGTTTTGGGTCTGCTTCTCCCCCCGTAGGCGCAGACACAGCACCCAGGATGAGACAACGGACCTTGAACATATCTTCTAGCAGCGCTGTTTGGGAAAACATGCTGCCAGTTTTCAGCAAGTTCAGTAACTTAAAAGAGTCTGAGCTGAAAAGCAAAATCACTAAATAGAAAATTAGTTCTATTTAGCTCAAACCAGGACACTACAGAATGACGTCTTTAGACATCCTATTAAGCGCCTTGGGTAATTTTCATGTTAAGGGGACTAAAAACCAAGTGTACTCTGATTCATCGCTTTGCTCCTCTGTGAAAACAGCCTCTACATGATGTATCTTGAGACATGCTTCTCTTTGACAAGTAGTGAGTCCTGTTCTGCCTAAGTATCAGTGTCTTTTGAAATAATAGTTCATAAAGAAAGCGTTGAAAAAGACCCATGCGTGCTAGGTGAAAGATCAGTCCTCTGGGACCCTTTTTATCCAAAAAACCCAAAACATCTCTGTACTTATTCCTCAGCAATGTGATCTCATACAAATAGCTTCCTACATTGATCTTTTTTGAGGAAAATGTGTTGCTTATGGTGGAGGACTGACTCCTTTCTAGGACAGGATGGTCTCCATACACGGGTACAATTCCTACTCAAAAACTGCTTGCATTTGAGGCTTCTTCACACTGAAGTCCAATGTCTCCTGCTGGCACTGCTGGGAAGCAGTGTGTGAAGCATCTCCAGAGCACTCTTTCTTCTCTCCCTACTCAAGCCCTCTGATTGTACAGTGGAAGGGGTGGCACAGGCCTTTTCCTACCTGATTGCTGGTCACAGAGGTGGACATCTTCACCTTCATCACTTGTAATTTCGGATGTGAAATGAGGGAGCAGGATTCATTTGCTTAAGTTTAAGGCAGTGAGATGCTGCAGGGCACATGGGGCATTTGCAAGGGGATAACAGGTATGGAGTAGGACCTGTGGAGATAAACAGCTTTCTGGATCCTCGTCTTGGTTAGACCACGTGCCCTCCCTGACCCACGTCCTCTGAGAAAGCAGACAGCAAAGTGCAGGACAAAAGTCTGTCCTCTGAAACCCACCAGAAAAGAAAGAAGCATTGAGCTGGAAGGCCAAGGATCTACTGATATACGTGACCATCTCTGGAGGGAAAGTGTGGCATGTTGTGCACAGCGGCATCAGTCCCTCATCAGCTGTGGGAAAACACTGTCAGGGCATTCATAATCGTGTCTATTTTATCTCTAATCTTTACAATGTGATGTTAATTATTAATTGAAAACAGCACTGGGCCAAATTCTAATGCCACTGAGGTGCTATAAATCCAGAATAACTCTGCTTAAGCACGTGGCTTTCCTCCCGTGCAGCCAAGATCATAATGCTGACAGATAACAAGCACGGTGGAAGGAGTCAGCAACTTTGGGCCTGATTGAGATCTTCTAACATGAAGTCTGGGTGGGTCTTTCACCAGTTGCACTGAAGACGTGAAGTTATCGCATTCCTCTCTGTAATATTCCTCCAAAGTGGACTTAGGTAGTTGATAACAATGTCCTCATGTGGCGTTTAGGAGGTAAATCTTGCTGTTATAATAATGCTACAAAGGTGGGAAGTTCGAAGCTGGTTGGCTGATGTCCTGTGGAAAGCTCAGCAGTGTGCACTATATATTGCAGGAGTTTAGAGGGATAAGTTTCTTTTTGCATTGCAAAAATGGGCTCCAGCATCTTCCCACTCTGCCTAGCGCTTCTATTACATTATACTCATGGTACCCCAGTATCTGTAAGTAGAAACCTGATTTCTACAGGCTCCTTTCACTCCAGGGACATCTCATACCTTATACTGATTGTATTTTATTCTCTTTCAGGTCAAGTACCTCTACAGTGAAACTGGTAAGTAAGTGTTCTGCTGCTTTGAGTTATAAAGCATTGTCTTTTGCTTGCTGTGTGCCACCACTTCTGAACACATAATCTTTTGTCTGTCTTGCAGCAGCAGATGCTGAGGCTGGTGAGATAATCAAAGACATTCCCGACATAAATTTAGGTAAGTTCATGTCTAAATCCTCATGCAGCACTGAAAAACTGTGAGCAACATGCTGAAGTTTCACATTCTAAAAAAGAGGTGGGTGACTGGTGGTTGGGAAGAAAAGTTCACGGTAAAAAGGGAATTAAAAAAATATAATTAAGTAGGCTTTGAATTGTCGTTCTCAGGCTACCACTCATGAATCTATCCTAGAAATGTAACTCTATGTAAACAAGGGATGAAGATGTCTTTCACTTCTGAAGTTTGGACTTAAGTCTGACTTAACACCTCGGTGTCAAGGCAGTAACATGCTGTACCAATTCAAAAGGCTCTTGAGTCCCACCAACATCCCCCCATCTATATATGATTCTCATAAAGTTTTACAGAGTGAACAATAGCTTAGATGTTTTCTTAAGCTTCTATATAAGTGGTAAGGAAACCAAATGGAAAAGACACAAGACACTGTAAAGTCTTTCTCTGATCTTTTTCTTTCCTGTAACGCACGTTTCCATGTAACCTTTGATGGTGCACTGTACCATATTCTTCCTGAAGCATCACTCAGTATTACTGTATTCTGTGGAGCACTGCCTCATTGTGTGACAGTTGCCACTGCCTGGTAGCAAGCAAGAGGCTGTCAAACTAGACATAGAAAACAGTGGTCACCAGATTTTTGCCACCAAAATGCAGACGTTGCTGCGTAGTAAATGTTGAGTGGAAGCTACTGTTACTTTCAGGTCTGTTTCTACATTTCACTGTGAAGAGGCTGGCTCTCCTTTACTGTAAATGTCTGAAGACATTAACCTTGTATAAGTAGGCTCTATATGGATTATGAGGCGAAATACTTTTGATATTAGATATTTCTTTTACATTATCTTTCGTTAAATTGCTTTTCAGCTGCTGGACTGGACCTCTTTCAGGGTGACATTTTGCTCCCCGTAAGTAATTAAAAAATGTATCACTATCACTCATCCTAATGGTATTCTTTAGTACAAATCAGCCCATCTTCCTACAGCAGATGCATCACCAGCTGTTAATTCCCTTTTCAGAAAAATCAACGAAACGCCCTAAGAAATGACACCTACAGATGGAAGTTCCCTGTTCCTTATATTCTGGGTGATGACCTAGGTACTGCAGATACTTTATTCAGATTTTAGCTCCAACCCGTGTTTGCATTGGAGTTGCTGTGATAAAAAATTGCCTTTTTCAGAACTGATTCTCTCACATTAAATTCACTAATAACTAGATTGCTCCTTTATATTAAAATCATTTTTTCTTCCACAGCTATAATAACAAAACATAATTTAATAATAAATTTAATAATACTAAATTATTTTTCTTTTCAATCATTTTTCATTCAGTCTCATGCATATATCTGTGTGCATACCTTATCTCTCCAGGTGAATGATCTGCAGTGTGTTAAAGGTGCTTTTCTGTATGTCTTCCAGATCTGAATGCCAAAGGGGTCATTCTCCAGGCATTTGAAATGTTCCGCCTTAAGTCTTGTGTTGATTTCAAACCATACGAAGGAGAGAGTAGCTACATATTCTTTAGAAAAGAAAGTGGGTAAGCGTTATATCAATTTCTGTTTATTTTTGCAGTGTAGAATCAGCTTGGAAGTTATTCCACCTGACTTCAGCAGTATAAAAGTTTAGTCTAAGCTTGTTGTCCGCAGAGAAAAAAGCTGCCAGAAAGCAACCCATCTTACCTTCCTAGACACAGAGCTTGGAATCAGCTGCCTCCCCCTGCTGATTGCAGAGGATATTTAGATCATGAACTTGCAATAGGTATCTGGTGTTTGGATGGTTACTCTTCAATAAGGTGAATCCCATCATCCCTGGATTTTCTTCCACTGCTCCCACTTCTTTATCTAGGGTTTTTTTCCATTTCAGCAGTGGGTGAAAGCACCCCTATCTGTATCCTCTTAACTTAACAAGAATGTGAATAGCCAGAATTTAGGTTTTGAAATCTTTAGAAGACAGGTAAAAAAAAAAAGCTGTGGAAAGCCAGTTTATTGTAATATTGCTATTGTTTTGACGTGGCTCTTCTTCAGTGAAAGGTTGTCTCAAAATCTGAAAGGTGTTTATACTCAGAGATTCAGCTTTTCAGGAAAGGGAAACATCTAAACATTGCTTTGTGTTGTGCAAATGAAACCACAGTCTGAGCACGTGTTCTTTAGTTGTTGCCTCTCCCATCACCCTTGGGCTACCCCAAAAAGTTCCCAGTGAATTGGCTGAGGAGCTCCATTCCTCCCTGGTTAGCCTCTGCTGAGTCGTTCTCTCACCCAAAGAGGTGTAATTTCCCACCTAGGGCTGATGCATTGCATAGTTGATATTAAAAACGACCAGATGCTGCTATTCTAAATTCTCCTAGATACTTGTCTGTAAGACACTTAGTCTGTCTTGATGAGTTAACTGTAAATATATATTATGTTCCTTGGCACCTTTCTTTGCAAAATATCAGCTAATATGGAACTAAACTTCCGTGCATCTCAAAGATCAGAGATGAGCTTGTCTAACATAGAGAAGAAGTGAAATTCTAGTAAGTTTGAGGCTTAGGCTGCTTTTGGAGACTATCAAAGCATTTGGTCAGTATCTAAATAATGATTTATGTTATTCCTTTTATATTTAAATCTTTTTTTGATATTACTTTAAATCCAGTGAGGAGACCGAGAACTTCAATACAGAGAAGAAAACTGCTTCACAGACAGTAAGATCTCTCTCTTTCTCAGGTGTTGGTCCATGGTGGGGGACCTGAAGACTGGACAGAACCTCTCTATTGGGGAAAGGTGTGACTACAGAGCAATCGTGGAACACGAGATCCTGCACGCTTTAGGATTTTACCACGAGCAGTCGCGGATGGACCGGGATGACTATGTGACAATCTGGTGGGATCAAATTATTGCAGGTGGGTTCTGACCTTCACGTTGGATTTTGTAATGTGCAGGTTCATAAGTTTCTTCTATTCCCTCCTAGATTTTAAAACATTCTTAGAAAGATAGGATTTTAAAAACACTGGGCCACACCTGAGAACCCTGTATATTTATCTGTAGATGTAGTGGGATTTTGATACAACTTCTCTGGGGAAAGAGCCTATCTAAGACCAGAAGAAAGAGACCTTGCTTAGAAATCAGAAAATGTTTTTCCCCTTGGTCCCAGGACAGGTCTGCTCTTTAATCTTGAACAAATCATTTTTCCCTCTCAAAGAGTCTGTTTTTCCCTCCTGTGTAATGTGAATTATGAATTTACTGGCGTGGTGTATTGGGATCCTAACTTGTCCTGAACTGTGAGGTGGTTCTTCTTTAATGAAAGGTCCTTTCAAAATCTGAAAGGATTTTATCTCAGATATTCGGGTTTTCCTGGAACTGGAAAGATTTACTTGGTACATAAAGAAGCCTCAAAGTTATTAGATCTGATATGACACATAAAATAAGGCTCTACCCTGCTCTCCCCTGTCTAGTGTGTCTCTGGAGGTTCTTGCCTTTATGTTTAGTTTCACCAGACCCGGTGGATTTATGAGTTACAGCAAACTCTCTGCAGTTCCCCTGGTCCCCAGGCAGTTTCTCCTTCTGTCTCCTGTCAGGTCTGGTTCCATACTACTTAATGAGCATATATATATCTGAAAAAGAGCGAATGGGAGTCTCTAGCAAGTTCAGAAAGACATGCTAGCAAAGACTGACCTCTTGTACCCAGTGAAGGTGCTATGTAATGCCAGCGATGGTGCCAATGCAGCAAAGTTGCCCTGCCATTGATCATGCTCTGTGCAGACAAGCTCATCTCTTCAGTCTCCAGCATTACGCATTCACCATCTTTGCAAATAAGTGAAAAATACATGTTAAATAGTCATCAGTAAGGAACTAAATTCAGGAAATGTTGTGTTCTCTTTTGAGCAAATGAGAACTGCTGGTACAAACAATTTCTGCTGACCTCTAGGAGCAGTATTGGGTATTTTGAATTGCTCCAACTTGGACAGCCATGTCCATTACTGCTTGCCTTTGCCCTGTAATTGCAGTGTCTTTTGAGGTGGCTGAGAGAAGATGGGATACAGATATTGATTTCGCAGACCATTATTTTTATTGTTAGGAACAGTACTAAAACCAACTCACCTTATTACTAACTTGTTCTGATCTTGAATCGTGGGGATGAAGATGATGATGTTAATGGTATCTAGACTCTGACTTTTGGACCCCTTTTTGCTGACCACTGTAACTAACCACCTCCAAAACAAGAAGACTCACAATGTGCTTGCAGTGCCCTATTGTGAGCTCCATGATGTCCAGACATATTGAAAAGATTGACAAAACAGTGCCAATGCTCCATGATTTATTTTTTTGTTCAAAATACAGATATCACTCAATCCTCTCAATTTACCTGTAGTGAGTTCAGTAGTTACAGATCTGGAACACCAAAAAAATGATACAGACGATGAACTTAAGGTAGAAAACTTCTGCTGAATCCATTTGAGAGATGTCTGCTCCTCTAAAGGGAACTCAAGCTGATATGATTATGCTTTGTGTGCGCGCACACACATCTGCTCCCACATTAGTGATCTGAAAATCCAAATTTAACAGCATGGTTACAGCTTTTGCCGTAACGCATTTTCATTAACTGCAATGCAGATAGCTTGCTGGAAAGTGAAGATATCCCCTATTTATGTTACTCTTGGCAGAAAATCTATTAAGCCTATTACATTTCATAGGAAACACACAAGACAAATTAAATAGCCTTCTTGCTATATGGTATATTTCTTTTGAAAAAACATAGAATTTACCCTTTGTCTGTTAATGATCTTAAAAGCCAGCATCATTACACGTGCTTCTGTCCTGCCAAGATTTTGTCCCCAGCTATAAAAAGTGATAGCACTTTATTAGCAAGTTTCTCACCCTTTTTGATAAAAGGTGCAATTCAAGTATCTGTAAGAAGACAATCCTAAGGTTTTATACAATCTCAAGCCTTGGACTGAAGACCTTTGCACTCAGAATGCACTTGCAGAAGGGAAGGGCAGGCTTTACACAGAGAAGCTGTAATTATCCACTGAGTTGTGCTCATGTGCTGTTTCTTCTTGGAGAGAGAATGCCAAATATTCTGCATATATCTGTAGTTGGAAATGCTGGCAATCTCTTTACTTCCGTACTAAACTATATGAAATGGCTCCCTCTCTCTGCCCTAGCAGACACGTTCATAATGAAAACCTTTCTCTGAGAAGCCATGAGACACATGTTCCCAAAAGACATTTAAATAGAAATACCATAGCAATATTGTCAACCTAGGGTAAAAACATATTTTTTTCCCACAGATTTGTAATGTATTCTTTGCTTTGAAGAAGAACAGAACCTGGAGGTGCTCCAGGACTGTCATACCTGTCCCCTTAATGAGCGGAGGGCTCCAGGGCCTCTCCTTGTCCTTATATGATCTAATATCCTGGGAAACATTTACGTCAATATTCACGGGCTCTGGAATGGAGTACATTAAGCCTTAAATTTAATTCTTCAGGATGCTTACTATTAGACCATCTAATCTGACCCCCTGTATAACCCGTTCTTTACAGCTCATTGCCATTTGATCTTGAACTTACTGAAGACACATGTGATGGCACAGAACTGCAATCTAAAAGCACTGCTTTGTTATCCAAATTACTTCATAGACAAATCTTATCAAATTTGAATATTTCATCATAAAGTAATTGCTTCTGGGTATATCAGTTCTGCCTTAGAAAACTGTATCTAAGGGGCCATGCTAAAGCCATTTCCTTTCCAGTTTCTCTAAAAATGAAGCACTTTTCTGTTCTTTTACCAGACAAAGAGCACAATTTTCTGAAGTACGATGACAGCTACATCACTGATCTGAACACCCCCTATGACTACGAATCATTGATGCACTACGCACCATTTTCATTTAACAAAAATGAAAGCATCCCCACAATCACAGCGAAGATACCAGAATTTGATGACATAATTGGACAACGTCTGGACTTCAGTGCCATTGACCTGGAAAGACTGAATCGCATGTACAACTGCAGTAAGTCACAATATAACCATGGCAAATTTTCACTTTTGTAAAAGTTCAGTTATTCAATGCAAATCAATCCATTCACATCTTTTCTTCCAAGTTGCTCCTAGGGCTTCAGACACGTAGTTGTGTTCTGCTGGTGTGTGGGAAGCTTCATTGTGCCTCTTTGGGAAGGGAATGCAACTGTACTTTTTCCTCTTTTACTGATATGCTGCTTTAGACTATTTTGCAACTCAGATTGGCTAAATCTGGAGTTCAACACTGTCTAGTTGGTTTCTAAGCTAGTTGAAGATGTTATCACCATGTATGATTGTTAGTGAGAAGTTATTGTCCTAGTGGATCTGTCAACAGAACCATCAACTTGCAGGCACATTCAGTTGAACTGGCCTAAAGTAACTGGGTGGACTTTGCTTGAAATGAATTAAACAGTGCTTATGCCCATCAAGCAGACAAGTGAGCCATGGAGAACAATAACCTCCAGCACAGAAATGGATAAATGCAACACCACTGCTGTTCACAAAGTGACTTCTCTGTCCAGGCAGGCACAAAGACAGCCACCACCCGTCACTGTGCTTCTGCAAAGTGGTCAAATGTTGGTATCTTTATGCAGGGAATTCCTCCAGGAACAAAACTTGTACTCTTTTGAGCCTTTGGGCTCACATTTGCTGTGGGTTGTCTTCTCTACGTTATGTCTATGCTAGTGTAAACAAAAAGCTCTCAAATTAAAGCAGAAATTTTGATAAAATGCTACTTTGGAGGTAATCATGTGTGCATTTTGTTTCAGCTTCAACTCACACTTTTTTGGACCAGTGCTCTTTTGAAATTGAAAATATCTGTGGCATGATTCAGGGCACCAGAGACGACCTTGACTGGGTCCACCAACAGAGCAGCAGTCCAGGGCAGCAAGACCACACACTTTCTGGGCGCTGTAGAGGTAAAACAAAGTTAAAGAACATTTTCCTATGGAAAAGGGGTTAGCTGGAGTAATGGTCCCTTGTAATGTCTGTACTTGTGTGCTTTTTGTAGAGCATCTTTAACAACTTTTCTGAACCTCTCATTGTAGTTAACCTTCTAGAAAACCCAGCACTGGCTGCTCTGAAAACACAGGATTATATGACCGTATTTAAGACTTTACTCAGCAAACATCCAAGTTGTAATTTGTCTAGTTAATCAAAAAGCCCTTTTTCTTTTCACGTGTCTTGGCCCTGTGAGTGTCAGTTTGTGGTTGCACTCGTGCTTTTGTTAAACTTTTTCAACATAGTGGAATGTTCGCCACACCAACAAGATAAAAGAGGACAAAGAACAATTTTACCTAGAGGTCTTTTAAATATAACCTGGGAAAGGGTTTACTGCAACTTCCAAAGTCTGAGTAAGAGTTATGTTACCCCATGATAAGAATGAAACAGCACTCATAAATGTTGTGTTTGCAAAGCAAATGATAAGTTAAGTTTGAAGAGTGCTGGTTCTGGAGGTGGAAGAAAGTTGTGAAGCGTTTTATGATTGGAACGTAGGGATATTTTTCACTGAGCAATTTTGCCATTTTTTCAAAGGAAAGTGTCAGAAAGGGTGGAATCAACACCAGTCACAGCTGTAGGGTGCTAGTTTACAAGTGAGAATAAAGATTAAATCCCAGCAGACAGTTCTGAAAAGCAAAAGCCTGAGTTGTCATTGTTTAGACAGGGTAAACTACTATAGAATTCTAAAAAAAAATGTTACTTTTGTGGTAAATTTTGCCTAAGTACAGAGTGAAGGAATTCTGGCCTAAAGCACATTCAGTTGTGCTTTGTTACTCTTTGATAAAGGAAAAAATTGACTTGCTGCACCCAGGAGTAGATTATTCCCCTTATGTGACAAACCCAGAAAGAACAGATCCTCAGCCACTTATAATGCTGGTACTTGTCTGTCAGGTCTGAGAATGCAATACGACACAAGAAAATAATCTGACAGCTTCTAGAAGTATAAGCTCCTAACTCTCATCTGACTCTTTAAATTCTTTCTCTCCTTTTTCCCCTTCCATATAAGGTAATTGTAACTAAAAAATAATTTTGCTGAGTTGCTTGAGATTATCAGGTGAAATCAAATTTACCTAAAGCAAGCACTTAATTTGCACTTATGCTTTAGCATCCAGTGACGCGGTACAAAGTAAGTATCAGCATTATTCGAAGAGTTAATGGAGAGGTGTAGGTGTCTCTAAAGAGCTCCAGAGTGCCTAAATAAACAGCATGAGTAGGGAGTGCCTCTCCTTTTGGAGACCTTCAAAGGGCCATTGACTCCACCAGGAATGTGGGCATTTCTGGAGAACTGGTTCTGCAGACATCTCAAGTGGGGGCTAATTTTAGGTTTCTAACACAGATGGATCTTATTTTGCCCAAACAGGTTTGACTTATTGAGATTTTTTACTTATTTCTGGCTAAAATGAAGGAGGGAAAGTATAGTTTAACATTTAGAGAGGAGCTGGCAGTCTAGCTCTGGATCTGATCCCTGTATTCCCATGCTGAGGTCTGCTAAGGCCATATTCTAATTGCCATAGATGCTTAATGTTTTGAGTTTCAGTCTTTATTTGACTTTCTTATCAAAAAGGATGTAGAGTCTAGGTTATTTAGGGGTTTGATAGCATGATAAGTTCAACAACACAGTTTGGCACCTGAATAAGACTCACAGCCCTGCTTCTTGATCAGTGATCATACTTATATTTAATGTATTTAAAGTGAACTTAAATTTAACTTGTAGAAAAGTGTTATATATGTGCATAAAGCAATTGGGTATCTTTAGCAAGGTTTTTATGGGTACGACTTCAAAGCATTGCTACCCTGTGAGAGGTAATGGAGAATAAGCTCCACTAACCATGCAGGGGGCTGTCCTGTATTTATGCAGCTACAGGTTTAATTGATGATGCCTCAGATGTTAACTTGAACGAGAGTGCAGGGAATCAGCCCCCAACTGAGGAAGCTTTCACACAACAACAAAATAGAAATAGAAAAAGAATTTAACTTGATAATTTAATCATAGACTATAATGAATAACGACAGAGCAATGCAACACAGATGTGACAAGTCCATGTGATACGGAGATATGTGTGCAAATGATGAATCCCTTGTAAATATAAGAATAAAAGAAGACATTTAAAATCTGAAGTAAAGAGCACTTTAGAAAATGTTAGTAGGCAATTAAGCTAGAGGGACAGGAATTCTTAATTAGTTATCCCAAACGGAGAAGCTGAGTTTTGAAAGGTCTTTGGGCAAGCTTTAAAGAAGAGCTGCAAGGTCAGGGGAGTGCTGGTGTCCAACCCTATTTTCTTATCTTCATCACTGATAAGAAATTATATTACTCTTTACGCAGTAATATGGCATATTATCTCTAAGATCACATCTTTAGATTATCTTTAGTATAAATTAGGCTAAAAACATGTTTACTAGTGACTTGTAATCAGCATTGAATCCTCTGTCTCATATCTCTGACATCCCTGAGGTATGCAACTTCCAATGAGACCAACTAATGCAAAATTGACACAAGCTGCCAGCAGTGAGTTCCATATATAAGCTAAACTACTAGTTCTGTTCTTATCCTGGTCTATTTTGGATGGTTATCATATACCATTTCTGGTTTACTGTTTACTGTACATGTTAACTACTACACTTATGCCTACTAAAAGACTGGAGTTGAAATGATAAATTTACACCATGTAGCTAGCAGGAGATCTGGGAAGGGGCAGTGACACTCCATGCCTTCTTCACAGATGCTGGCTATTTCATGTACTTCAGCACCAGCTCCGGCAAGGCAGACGAGGTGGCAGTCCTAGAGTCCCGCATCCTTTATCCGAAGAGAACTCAGCAGTGCCTCCAGTTCTTCTACAGGATCACAGGAAGCCTTTCTGACAAGCTGATCATCTGGCTTAAAGAGGATGATGGCACTGGAAATGTTCGCAAGATGAGGAAAATTCAAACCTTTCAAGGTAATGCTGGGAGTATGAGAAATATATAAAATATTGGGGGAGAAAAAGTTGTCTTACTGAGTCCATGAATGCAGTAGATTGGCTCAGAATCCAGCTAAGGATTTTGGTATTATGTGAGTGCATTCAGTAGTGAAACTGACGGTTATAATAATGTAATTTAGGTGCTCCACAGCAGAAGTTACAATGCTCCTAGTAATGTTATGTTACACTCAGTGACTGAGAGGGACCCTGGACTCTGCTGAAGATTAGTTCATCGGATCTCTACTGGCTGTTATATGATCTAACAGTGAGCTGTTCAGATGTAAATATCTATGCCCCTTTTCAGTCAATAAGAATCCCAGCCTGATTTTTTTATGTTGTTTGAAATACAAAAACATGGAATTTTGGAGATGTGAACTGAATTCCCACTTTGGGTGATTTTGCAAAATAGGACAAATTCAGTCACCGTGGCACTGTGCGTTTGTTGCCAAAACCCAAGAGCTGTGATAACCAGCCTATATCAATGGAAGGATAAGTCCCTGGAAAAGTGGCAGCAACAGTTAATTCTAACATGTTGGGTCATTGACTCCTATCCACTTGTTAAGTCTTGGCCTTTAGCCTGTTGCCCTTTATACTAGAGATTGTCATTCACCAACGTGTGAAGAGCTCCCAGTACATGTCCAGTAATCTAAATGTATCCAACAGATTTTTAATTATATTGAATTAAATATTATAATCACAATGCCAACTTAAGTTCTCTAGCCTTCAGGACTCTGTGAGAGGTCCAGTTGTCTAACAATGCAGCTGGCTCGGAAGAAGCTGCTTCATAACATCATTAATCCTGCTGATGGCAATGTTTTGCTTTCCTTTTACCAAAGCGGATAACGACTCTAACTGGAAAATTGCCCATGTAACCCTCAACGCCCAGAAGAAGTTCCGTTACATCTTCCAAGGACTAAAGGGCAACCCCAGCTCTTCGTCTGGTGGGATTGCTATCGATGACGTCTCACTGACAGAAACCCCCTGTCCCACAGCTGTGTGGGTCATTCGGAATTTCAGCCAAATCCTTGAAAATGCATCAAGTGACGTTATTCAAAGCCCCCGGTTTTACAGCCCTGAGGGTTATGGTTTCGGCATAAGTTTGTATCCCCAGTCAACAATCAGTGGCTACAGTCGCATTGCCTTTCACCTGTGCAGTGGAGAGAACGATGGTGTTTTGGAGTGGCCAGCTCTGAACCGCCAAGCTATACTCACAGTGCTGGACCAGGACCCTGATGTCTTGAAAAGGATGTCCTCCAGCAAAAGCTTCACCACAAGCAAAGGCCATGTAAGCTCAGGTAAGTGGTGTCTGCCTGGAGGAATGATGACAATGAAAGCCAAAGAGTCTGACTCAGAGGATTGAGCATGGAGCTCGGAGTTGGGCGACTTTGGTTTCATTTTCCAATTTGGGTCACTTTCGTGTGTATGACTCAAAATTCCTGTCTGTGAAAGATCATCTAATATGAAAAGTGGCACATAGAAGGCTGGTGTTATTATGAACAATCCCTGGAATATCTGAGGTTGACCCTAAATACAGAGTTCTCCTAAGAGCTGGCAATTCCCGTTCTACCTGTGGTTTTTCCATTATGATAGGTGTCCTCTCACCACAGGATGGTGTAATGCCAGCAGGGTGCTTTATTTCATTACTAAATCAACAGTAATTTAAGTTAAAACCCTATTTCGGTAGCTTGGTTAGCTTGAATGTACATGGTGTGAATGCACAGGGTTCACATTGTAGTTGTATTGGAGACAAAAATACCTGAAAGCACCTGTGAGATCAGCCTGCAGCATTTGAAGTCTGTCTTGCTTGGCTGGGTGTAGACTGCGGATTATGAAGTTTTTCACACAGGGACTACTTTTTAGTTCCAGGTTTATATTGCAAGCAGCACCATAGTTCCACACCCAGCCCTAGGATTTCCTATGAATGTATTTATTTAAAGAAATAAAAAGAGGACAATACTGAGTTTGGTACATCATAAAATATTGGAGATTAATCTCCATCCCTTTCCACTTTTTCCAGTGGAAGTTTAGTACATGCTTTTTCAGTAGGAAGTTTTAAACCTTAGATATGAATATGTTTAACAGAAACATAGCAATAAACAAAATCTGCCAGATTCTAAACCATAGGTGCTTAAAAACTGTTGAGGGAATGTCCTTATGCAGGAGAGAGCTCTTAGCTGGTGACAGCAAGGAGGTAACTTGTGTTTGGTTAGCTCTCGGTGAAAGGGGAGTTGTGGAACGTAAATGCCCTCACATAGGCTAAGACCCCTCATGCAGACCATATCTAAGGATCCTGCTGGCACCCATAATTTGTCAGTCCTCTGTGGTTTGTTTGGGCATTTCAGCTCTGAACTTGATTTTACAGCATGAACTCCATTCAAGACTGTAATGCACAAAAAAAAGTCATGTTGTAAGTCATGCTGCAGAACTTTGTGGTTCTTATTTGTCCCTCATACTCTCTTTGCAGATGGTAACGGAACCTTAATATGGGACAGACCATCAATTGCTGGGAAATTCGATGCCTCATGCAATTGCTATAGAAGTGTAGCCTGGGGATGGACTAACTTCATATCCCACAGCCAGATGAGACAGAGAAGCTTCCTGAAAAATGATGATCTGATTATTTTTGCAGAATTTCATGGTAAAGACCTCTTCTTGATTCTCCTTACAAAAACAAATGGGGGATCTTTTCTATATCTTTTCATACATTCAAGTAACTGTTGCCACCTGTCTGAGTCATCTTCTCTTCTAATGGGAAATAATTTTTTAAAGCATTTCTGTGTCTTGGTTTCAGGCGGGTGATGTTGACTAAAGTGATTATGAGTTCAGAGGAATTTAAATGGCAATGATTTACTGAAGGTTACTTCTTAGACATCTCTAAGCACTCTGACCAGTAGCTATGTCCATTTCTAAGCACTGAACCTGCTAAAAGGCCTTCCTTGTGGTGTTTATTTTCAAACAGAACAGCCACACTTTGCATAATTTTTAAAGCACAGGATGCCACTGATTTACATAACTAGTTGCCATAATTTCAGTATTCTTTTCCAGCTTGTTCTTTAAATATGCAGAACTTGCTGTGGTACACAAGAGCTCTGTAAAGGGCAAATGGACAGGAAGTACCCTCTGGTCCACAAAGCACCCTATGAGCCCGTGGTATGAAGAATACCACATACAGCATCAGTCCCTGTTGTCTGATGTCTTTCTTCTCTCTGTCTTTTTAAAAAGATATAAGTCACCTCAATAACACCGAAGTCCCTGTTGAACCTGGACAATCTACCTTCATGGAAGGCCTCATTCTTGAAAGGCAGAAGAGATCAGCCCAGGAGATGGAGCCTGTTCAAGACCGGCTGTCTTATCTGCATGACCCGTGTGACCCAAACCCTTGCCAGAATGACGGAATTTGTGTGAATGTGAAAGGAAGAGCAAGCTGCAGGTATCACAGACCTCTCCCCTGCTTGCTTTGACTTTCTTCTGAACAAAATGATGCAGTTAATAAGTATTCAAAGTCCAGACCTCCGAGGTTTGGGCCAGTAGGTTTTCAAGGAACAGTAGGAACAAAGCATTTCACTGCAGTGACTGATTTCTATTAGCAGCCATAAGGTGAGGCAAAGAAACTCTATTCTGTGGTGCTTCCAGGGGATGTAAATAGCCTCCAACCAAGGTGGGGATGCTGTGATGTGAACCCCTCTATTAGGAACTGCCCATCCATGAGAGTGAGTGTGAGGACCTTGAGGTGGTCCTATAGGGCAAGACAAAACTCCTGATCCATGTGTATCTGTACTTTATTTTCCCAGGTGCCCATCAGGACAAGCCTTCTTCTTTACGGGTGAGAGGTGTCAGTCAATGCAGGTCCATGGGAACATTGTGGGAATGACAGTTGGTGGAATTGCTGGAACCATTGTCTTAACCATCGTCCTCATTTCCATGATGACTAGAAGATAAAGAGCTGCGGTTGGATAAACCTCAGCCTAGTATTTTATCATAGTTCACAAGACATCATGTGAACAGACATGATGAATACGAATTGTAGAAGACCAGCCAACACATGGATGAAATGGTCTACCAACATCTTGGCAGTAATCTGTTTACTCTGTAGGTCCTGGAAGTTAAAGAACATCATGTGGAACTGCTGTCCAATGAAAGCTCATAGCCTGCCTCTCTTGTGTATTCTTTGAATGTTTCATTTCTTCATCCAACAGCAAGCAGTAGTGCTGAGAGTCCATGCATTTACTCCCAACCACAGTTCAAACTTATATTAAATAACTGATAAAACCTCTCAAAACACGGAAAAAAGTCATACAGAAGCACTTATGTTAAGATCCTAGAAACGTTCCTATAGAAATTATTCAAGAAACCTAAAGTGTACAAATCCATAGTTACTTGAATCGGTACATCAACACTCATTTGCCATGGAGCTGTGCTGGTTTACAAAAGCTGATTAGCTATTACGTAGAATTCATAGTGAACTACTATTATATATTTTTGGACAATTCTCTAGCAGGGAAATAATTTCACATTAAAGTTAGTTGTCTTTTTAGAAGGCATAATCACATAAAGTTTTCAAATATTCAAGTGTAAATCTACTCTCTGGGCATAATCCAAGGTTTTTTTAAACTTGTATTAAACTCTCATGATTTCAGTAGGCTCGGGATAAAACTGGAGGACATGGTCAGTTATCATAGGATAGGATCTGAAGTGGTTACCATTAAATTCATATCTCTTTGGAAATCATCATGTCACACATCAAGGAGAGGGGTAGGAGTGTGTGAAGAGGAAGACTGAAGTTGCCCAGAAGCATCAATTAATTGTAGTTTCTAGCCTGAGACTGTGTTTGATCTGTACTTCTGAATAACAGGTCAGTTATAGGAAGGCCCCCTAACAGTGATCCTCCAGGAGGAGGATTACAGTAAACCTGACCTGCTCTCTGAAGTTTCTCTAGAGAAGTATTTTTTGGAAACTGTAGATCAGACTTATTTATACTTGTGTTGTATAAAGGAAAAAAAATACTTTGTGTGCAAATATAAACAGTAGCTGAAGTGTTGATTATTTTTACTTGAGGCCAAAGCATGTGTAGGTCTTTGTTTCCTATTCAAACTTGCATCTAGGGGATTTATTTTCCTAAAAGCAAAGAACTGTGTTTCCAGTTGTCCTTTGCTTAACTTGCACCATTTCCAAGAGACATGGGAATTCCATTGTGGCATGACAAACTCCTTTCACTCTAACGTCCACCCACAGGCTTTCAGTGCAGAACGTCAGTCTTGCTTGTGTGTTCCAGGCTTGTATGAGTGGTGGAGTTGGGTTACAGACCTACAACCCTAGCATGGGGTTTCAGCTGCTGTTATCTTCCTTCCCTTATCCATCTATTCTACCTCACAACACTGAACTGGAAGCAACAGTGGTCCAAGGTAATGGAGACTGGAGACCTGAGTCATGGGGAAGGCAGATACCACATCCTTCTAAAGATCCATGTAACCTACAGAAGATCTTTGGTGCCACCACGCGGTGCCACCATTGCTTGTAGCTCTCGAATACAGGGAAGAGGTGTGAAAGGCACCGCTCAGCTGCATGAGCATAGAAGCAAGTGTAGCTTTGCCAGCTCCCAGCCCCAAGCTTAGGTGTTCTATAGAAAGAGCTGTCACAGCAGTTATTCTCAAGCAAGGTGCCTGTCCTATGTCTTGTGGGTTTTCTAGTCAGCAATGGCATCATTTAAGGGTGTGAACCTGCCTCCTTCACTTAGCCAGGGCAAAACAGCATCTGCAGCCTAGGTTCTATGGGGTAAGATTAGAAAATATTTCCACAATGATTGCTGATGCATTTCAGACTTCATCCAAATGACAGGTGCTTGCAAACAACCCCATAGATCTCTGCTCCCCCACTCCACTGCCAGATCCTTTGTTGGTGTAAGAAATGGAGCCTCTTTCTAACACTTCAGAGAATCATTGTGGGCTGGCTGTTGTGTGGTTGTTCCCTTGTCCAAAGCTGGGAATGGAACTAGACAGTTCTCATGGACACATATGTTTTTGTTCTTAAGAAGACACCTTACGCTTCCCAGTGTGGCTGGCTGCTGCAGACATGCAGTTAAACAGGGGCTGTCACTACAGGGCTGGCCGGCCATCACCGCTGTAGTGTGGAGTATGCACAGACTCCCTTGCTACCCTGGCTCACTTGGCCCTGGGGAGAGCACAGGCTAAATGATTTGGGCTGGAGGCAACCAGGACTCTCTCCTGAAAGCGTTGCTTTGAGTGATTGTTCCTGCCAGTTAACACATAGAAAAAATCCTGCAAGCTGTCATTCGGCCCACAGACAGGTTTATTTACAATCCGGGAAGGTTGCAGCCATGGTACGGGGCCTGCCGCCCAGGGAAGGGAGCAGGCTTCCTGGGCCAGCCTGTGGCACAGCAGGTGACACCTGCAAGAAGCCAGCAGTGTAACCTCCACTTTTTCAACTGTCTGACAAATGGGCAGAGATACACCCAGACCACAGGATTCTTGAGCACTTTATTGGAGTAAAGCACAGGACACAGCCATCATGGTGTATTTGGCCTGTGGGCAGAGCAAACTGCCTGAGGAAGGTGGTAAACGAGCAGAGGCCCAGCAACTGCAGTGCCAGAATGACTTTTCACCCACAGCTCTTCTTTCCTGGGTGCAGTAGCTCCATCCGCTTTCCCTGGGAGCGGGGACTGACTCTCGCTTTGCCATTTAATTAGTGAAGGAGATACCCCAATGCCCCTGATGGTGACTGCAGCTGGGCCCAGGCCACCATTACCCACCTGTCCTGAGGATGCAGTGGGTGAGGGCCTCGGCCGTGGGTGCCATGGGTCTGTGACCGTGCAGCATGGCCCAAGGGCTCAGCAACAGCATCAAGACCAAGAGGTGGGTCAGAAGGGAAAGCCTCCTTTCTGCTCAATAAAAAACAAACCGATATGCTGAGATGGCACCATTCATTGTCCTGCAGAGGGGAGAAAAATGAGTGCCATGGGTCTGTGACCATGCAGCATGGCCCAAGGGCTCAGCAACAGCGTCAAGACCAAGAGGTGGGTCGGAAGGGAAAGCCTCCTTTCTGCTCAATAAGAAACAAACTGATATGCTGAGATGTGCACCATTCATTGTCCTGCAGAGGGGAGAAAAGGGAGGAGTGACCCAAGAAGAGGCTGCTGGGAGGATTAACACTACTTATCCCACAGAAAAGGCTAAAAAGTGAAGCATTGGCCCCAAGTCCTTAAGACTGGCACAGTTAATTTCATAGGTGTATCTCTTTCATGAATTATTATGGCTTTTGTAACACTGGCAAGGACCTTGCCTTTGAAGATCCACCCAACGATGGCCCTTCAGTGCCAGGTATCTCAGCATCACATCCTGGTTTCTCATTCACATACAGTTGAGACCCAGGCTTAGCTAAACTGAGAGCTGTAGTGAAACCTCAGAGATGAAATGTCTGCAGAGATAAGGTGAGGCAGGACTGTGCTGTCTACAGGGACTCATATTATAGAATTTATATAAAGCCTATTTCAACTCAGTGGGAGTGGATGGTTCTGCAGCAGGCCAATACTGCACAAACTACTTTCAAAGTAGGTTGGACCAAATGACAGTCCAATGGCAAATCTTGCTTGGAATAATGTGCAAAGGTCTGATTTTCAAGTTTCCATTGGCCATACAGCTCAAGAGATTCTAGATCTTGAAATACTTCTTAATCTCTGTGTTCTAGTTCTAGTATTATATCTACATCTTCAAGCAAAAATGAAATCACTTTCAATATAAGTAAAACATTTGACCGATGCTTGTTTATTGTCCTCAGTCATCACCACCTGCCCATCCCAAACTGTCACACGTGCCTGTAACTGCAGGCAAGAGTTTCCCATCCTGGTTCATCCCTAAGTCCTGGGAACACATTCACCACTGGTAAACACAGGCCTGATTCCCCAGGAACCAAATAGGACTGTACCACCTGACAGCAGTATTTGATATTGGCCTCAAATCTAAATCTTCATGATTCCATCTATCACATTTTACATTAGGTTTTGTAACATTTGTGTGTGCTCTAAATACTACGCAGACTCTCTCATAGCCCTCTGCTTTAGACAGGAGTCCTGCCTTTAAAGGTATACAGGCTTGGAAACAACTGATTCCACAAATGTAGCATTAGAGAAATAATTTATATAAAACCTTTCATCCTGCCTGGCACATAATTTATATGCACTGCAGAGTTGACTCTGAGCCTTCCAAGTGTGATTGAGACCCAAACATATAGACTTTACACAGGAGACTCCTTGCATACTTAACATTACTATGCATTAAATAAATGGAGTTCCCTCTGTGGCAGAGGGCAGTAACCATCTCTGTCTTACCACATTACATATCAAGGGAAGGACAATTATAGTTAAGGATATAAAGCTTCCTTTTCTCCAAAAAAGTGCCACATGGAGCTTTCAGTACTTTCCATCTAATACAAGACCACGCAGGAATCATCACAGTATTCATTTTATCAAAGTCAAAAGTGAAGATCTGAAATGGACCTTCTTAGTTGTGAATCTTTGATTCCAGAAAGTCTTAAACAGCAAGTGGAGAGCACTATACCCTATGGCCTTTCCAGACTCTAATTTGAGGGCAGGACAGCAGCTATGAGGTACTTGTGTGTCTGCACAGGCCTTTGGCCTCTCCTTCAGAGAGCTGATAGAGGGAATATAAAAGCCACTGGACAACAGCTGTATATGGCACTGCAGTTCATGGCTCAGTACTGCATAGTGCTAAGCACCCTCTTAAAGGCTGAGAATTCTTCACTCTCAATGTCTTTTCCGGCACTTGAAGGCCTTGAAATCCTTCCAAGCTTAAAACATCTTGTCATATCTTCTGGGATTGGCAGCCCCTGTAAAATTCCACCTCTCAAAGCTTCCCTGCCTTACATGTTAACCAGAAATTATTATTCCAGAAGAATGCACCGAAGCACAGCTTAATCAAAGTAAAGCAGTCCACTTCTTGACGATTCACAGGTGCTTTTCGTTTGTGTCTTGGAAAGGGCAGAGATCCTTTCAGAGTCATCTGATTTAGCATTTGCAGTGCCTCAGTTAAGCAAGGAATATGCCTTGGAAGTGTTTTCAGAGGAAGAGGTGGAAGGTTCTGAAGACGACACTCTGTATTTTCCTGCAAAACAAAGCATAGTGGTTAGACATAAGGACGGATAGCCTGGGACACGTTGGCACTGCAAAGTAAGAACAGTTACACTTGTCCTGATGACCCAGGTGGCTTTGACTTGGTCTGCAGCTCTGATACTAGCTGGATTACAGCAAAACCAGCAACCACAGAATTCGAAGTATTTGATGACACAGCCAGGATATGTCAGCTTGAACTGGTGACCATGTCATAGGGTAGTAATTTACTCACACAAACAGAGGAACTTACTGGTCTTCCTTGAGCCTGGAGATGCATCTAGAAGACATAGTCTTGAGGTGAATCTCAGCTGCCTCCCTCTTGTGACTGCAGGGCTCTAAACTAAGACCATGGTGCACAGAGCCCAAGAGCAGAGTATGGAAGAGAATGCCAATAATATGGGAAATTCCAGTGGCAGCAGCATGGGAGGCAGTTGTGGGCAAGTCTCATTTTTCTGGTTGGAGGTTTCTGGATTTGACTAGTGTACTCTTGTAAACTTATTGTAGCACAGTAGGAGACCAATGTCCTGTGTCATTATCTGACTAATAAACAGACTCTTAAAAAGCAGTTACTTGTCTATATTTAACTCCTTCATATTCCACTTTGACCAGATGTCACCATCTTCTCTGAGCAATGGTTGGATGCAAAGATCGCACATTTAGGAATGAAATTATTCATAGTTTCAGGAAACTTATTGCAAAATCAAGTCATAACTGAATTGGTGACATTCATAGAATGCCTGCCAGAAAACCTTTGAAGAGATAGATAGATAGATAAATAGATCGATCGATCGATAGATAGACAGATAGCAGGACAGACAGACCCCAAGAGTGAGAACACGGGCCAAACCTTGTTTGTGCTTTAGTAGAAGAGATCTATTATCACATACCTGTTTTACCACATAAGTTGTTAAAGGTTCTTGAAAATGGATAGCTCATAGCAAGCATTGGTGTCACCAGGATCAGAGAGCTGGACTGTAAGAGAGAAAATTGTTTTTTGTCAAAAGACTAGAACTTCCTTTGCAGCCATATTGAGGGAGGATAAAAAAGGTTACAGTAAAACGTTGTTCAGTAATACAAGCAGACAATTCACAAAGGGACAAGGTAGGTGTTTGGGACACACCAGGTTCACCCATTTGCATGTTTATGATGGCAACAAAGGAGATCAACTTTTAAAGAAACTACAGGACGCAAACAGTGTGTCTCTAACTGTTGCAAAGGGAAGATGGCTTGGGCTCCAGAGTCTGTCATATCAGACAGTACAGAGTTCTGGTCCCTTATATTCATGAAGGTAGCCAGAAAAGCTAAGATTTATATGCTTGGGGACAGTTGTTGAAGGCCAATAGCCTGAGATAATCAGAGGCAGATTTAACTTGACACACTAGAGGGCATTGGAACACAGCTCTCTACAGTCCAGATGGGAAGGAAGAAACTTTTTGCTGCTGCAGTGAAGTTTCTTTTTCGTCTCTGGAGTGGATTGAGAATATCATAGGAGTTCTCCAAAAGGTGTGTTAAAACGTATGGAAAACAGAACATTTTCTGTTCAGTCCCTCTCCATTTATTAGGTTGTACCACGGTGGGGAAATTAGGCAGTTTTGTCCATTGTCACCTACATCATAAGGTGGTAGAAGAAGGAGGTAAATTAATCACATCTAAAAAGCTTGATCAAAGACTTTGATCTTAGTTTATTTACTCCTTATCAGCAGAACTGCCAAGGAAATATCCCAATTCCCACCACCTGGGGGAGCTTCCACAGTGTCAACTGGGGTTGGATGTGTCTGGCCCAGGAGATTTTGTCTGAAAAGGAATTCAGAATTGGATTCCAGGACTTAACAACTTGTTCTCTCTGCTTTATTCTGCTGGATATGTCATGAAGAAACCGACATGCTTAATGATAGTTGTATCAATTGTTCCTGTCTTCCTCCAGTTTCCTGGGAAAAAAGCAGTCTCCACAGTCAGAATAGTGCCACATCCAGTAGATGGCATTTTGAAGCCAGAAAGAAGAAATGCACTTTAAAAGTGCATTAGGAAATGTTCTCAGACCTGGATTCCCAAGAGTAATCCTCCTGCAGAAAACGCCAGAATACTTGGAGTACTCGTTAAAAGAAACCCAGGTGGATGGTTCTGGGGATCCTAAATGAAGTAACGTGAGGCAGAAACTGTGTTTTTCCGGTCTTTTCCTGACACAAGCTGCCTTCTTCTGTGCCTTCAGCACATTCCTGGAGGGGACATGCAGAGAGGCCACTACTGGGTCCAATACTGGTTTAACATCTTCATTAATGATACAGAAGATGGGAGAAGTGCACTCTGACCAAGTCTGCATATAAAAGTGGAATGAGTGGCTGATAGGTCAGATGAGTCTGCTGTCATTCGAAGGGACCTCAACAACCAGGAGAAATGGGCTGACAGGAATCTTATGAAGTTCAGCAAAGGGAAATGCAAGGTCCCCTTCTCCCCGAGGAGGAACAATTTCATGCACCAGGACATGCTGAGGGCTGTCTGACTGGAAAGGAGTAGAGACAAAGCCAGACTTTTCTCAATGGTGCCCAATGAAAGGAAAGGAAGTGGTGGGAATGGAGACAGAGCCAGGCTTTTCTCATCTGTGCCCAACAAAAGGACAAGAGGTGGTGGGAACAAATAGAAATACAGGAAATCCCACTTAAAAAGAAACTTTTTCACTGAGTTTGGTCAAACACAGGAAAAGGCTGCACGGAGAGATTGTGGAGTCTCCATCCTTGGAGCTACTCGAAACCCAACTGGACATGACCCTGAGCTCTAGCTGACCATGCTCTGAGTGGGAGGGTAATATGAGATGATCTGTGGAGGTACTTTCCAACTTGAGCAATTCTTTGATTCTTGGGGAAGCTGAAGGGATTTGAGCCAACGCTGCTCCCCTGAACTGACAGTCCAGCCTTAATGGGCTCCTTAATTCCTCTGAGGTTATGTAAAAATCTGTCTTAATTATGCTGTTCTTTTCAGTCTGCTTCCCAGTTCTTTAGCAATACCTCTACAGGCTTTTCTGAATATACCTTATTCAGATAAATATATGAATGCTAGCATTTACCAGCATCTTCTTTTTCCATCCCAAATGCCAGTGGTTATTCTGATGCCTTGTGCTGTTTTTGGCTGGGATAGAGTTAATTTTCTTTATAGTAGCTAGTATGGGGCTATGTTTTGGATTTATGCTGAAAACAGTGTTAATAATACAGAGATGTTTTAGTTACTACTGAGCAGTGCTTACACAGAGTCAAGGTCTTTTCTGACTCTCACATCACCCCACCAGTGAGCAGGTTGGGGGTGATAAAGAAGTTGGGAGGGGACACAGCTGGAACAGCTGACCCAAACTGACCAAAGGGATGTTCCATACCGTATGGCATCATGCTCAGCACATGAAGCTGGGGGAAGAAGAAGGAAGGCAGAGACGTTTGGAGCGATAGTGTTTGTCTTCCCAAGTAATTGTTACGTGTGATGGAGCCCTGCCTTCCTGGAGATGGCTGAACACCTGCTTGCCAATGGGAAGCAGTAAATGAATTCCTTGGTTTCTTTTGCTTGTGTGCATGGCTTTTGCTTTATGTATTAAACTGTTTTTATCTGAACTCAGAGTTTTATCACTTCTGCTCTTCTGATTTGCTCCCCCATCCCACCAGGGCAGAAGTGAGCAAATGTCTGTGTGATGCTTAGTTGCCAGCTGGGGTTAAACCATGACCTGCCTTTAATCCCTTACCCATCCTGGGGTGTCTTCTTTGGTTAAGGGTTATAAATGCAGAAGTGTACATTGAAATAAGCATTTATTTGTTAGAACAAATCCTCACGCAGCCGTCCCAGATAGAGATATTTTATTCCTGTTGGATGAAACTTTTCTGTATTCTGTGCCTGGGAATGTGGCACCTCTTGTGCAGAAGTAGAGGTGAACACACCTTTGGCATCACTTGGAAGGAGAGGATAACAAACAACTCTGTAGCCAAAACACATCTTCAGCCAGCAGAGCTCTTTGTGAGGTGATCATTAGGCTGCAGCCTCAGCTCTTGGCCCTCTCCTAGGGCTGTAAGACTCATCCTGGGTCACTGCGGCTATGACTCCCTGTGTGGTTGGCCTCCTATGTTCTGCTTTAGAGGTTTCTCAAGCCTCATTGTAAAAGCAGGTGTTGCTGTGCTCTTCCTCCTTTATTAACACTGAGACACCATTCCCCAGCCTTTCTAATGGGCAGTGGTTGCTTAATGGCCTAAGGAGATTTGCACTTGGTTGGAGCCAAGGATCCTCTAGCCCAGTTGCTTCCTGTCCAATGTGGGTCCTAGGCAAAGAAAGCTCGTAGCAGCAGATCTTCAAAAAGTTCTTTCCATCTCTGGATGTCAGAGGAATAGAGACTTCTGGAGGTGGAGGCAGAGGCAAGGCCTTGGTGTTTAACAGCCATCAATGGCCTATTGAGCTTACACAAAATGGAGCAAACCACAAGAAAACCAAGGAAAATTTCCACCATTCAAAAGATCCAGGAGCAAGGTGGTCTCAATCTCCCTTGTTGCTTTGAATCTGCCACTCCTTAGGGTCAGTTTTGGTCTGTAGTTATCAAACTGGATGTCCTATTTTCTCCATGGCCTCATAGCAGCATCCATCACTTCAACATTCCCCATCAGCTGTCCAGGCTTAACACTCCCATGTCATTCTAGCACAGCAGTCCTCCCACCTCTTTGGCACTTGTTCTGCTCTGCATCTTTCCAACCGGGCTATAGCTTTTTTGAACTTAATTAAGCTCAGCTGTCCCCATGCCAGCATTTTGCTGTGGCTTAAATAGCTCTGCCTCCTTTTAGGCATTTTGAATGAAAATCTTACAGTGCCACGAGATGTGTGAAGGTGAAGAACGAATGGGAAGAGGAACCAGGAGCCGCTAAAGATCAGAAGGCATCAAGGGAGCAGATATGTGGCTGGCACAAGACAGTGTAGCTCCATGGCTGCCCAGTAGCTCACAGCACCTGAGCCCTGTTTTACCTTTTTCAAACAGCCACTGAGCACTTTTTTTCAGAGTCTTCATCTCTGGAGCATAAATTGAAATGTAAGAAATTCCATTTAATAATAAAAAAAGATTTTTTAAAATTCTGATGGTGGCAAAACACCACAGCTTTGTGTCCATAGGGTTATTGGGTTCTCCAGCTTTAGAGATACTGAAAACCTGACAGGACAGTGTCCTAAGCAAGCTGCTCTAGTTTACCTTGCTCTGAGCAGTGGGTTTGGACTGGATGATCTCCGGAGGTTCTTTTCAACCTCAACTTTTCTGTGATTCTGTGGTATCTCTGTTCAGCAGAAACACTGTCTCTGTTTTTGTCCTAATCGTATTATTTAGCAGTCATTTTCCTGAGGCATTGTCCAAAATTTATTTTTTCTTTTGAAGATTGTAGTGAAAGTTGTTTCCCCCCTTTAATGCAAATGCCTATCCTGAGCAGAGGCATTTCCAGATGCCCATTCAAGCTCTGCTTCAATGAAGGTAGGAGTGTAAGAGTTATTGGGCCAGAGAAAGTCTCTGTGGAAGGAAGAGAGTCTTTCCAGGATGTTCCTTAAGGATCCAGTACCTGTTTGCAACATTACTTCTTTTTTTTGTTTTTTTTCCCTAGGCACTGAATGGTCTGGTCTTATTTCTTGTGGAACTTCGAGCAAATGTCCATCAACTTCTTTCTCATTTTTTTACCCAATTATAGGTGAAATAATGAACTTTGAAAAAGGGGTTATATTCATATTTTTGTTATTAGTGTCTTTCTCTGAGTAGTTCTAATAAATAATTCAGAATAAAAAGTGCATTTGTCTTAGAACACACTTGTAGAATGTTAGACTATTCAGCAGCAACTCTGAAATACATTCTTAGGTCAAACCTCTAACCTTTGTATGCTGTGAACTCCATTTGGGCATTGAATTCCTCTTCAGCAGGGCTTCTTGTATCTATTTTTTAAAAAAATCAGAAAACACAGCAATTATGTTCAAATTCCAACAGTATTTTCACATGATATAAGAAAGAGTTTGAATTCTTACCTTCTTGTCCCAGAGAGTCCCAAACACCAAAATGAATAATCCCTAGAAGACAGATAATGACACACAGTTTGACGACACCAACCTTTTAATTGCAGTACCTCATAATTATTTCAGTTACTGCCCATGTTGACTGCTTGAACTCTTTGACAGAGGACATTTTTCTAACTGCATCTCACATAATGAACTGCTGATGCTGTAGGAGTTCTCCAGGACTGGCCTACTTAAACTGGGTGTATATCTGGTCTACATAAGTGACATGGATAGTCTGCGAGCACTAAACATGTTTGGAAGAAGGGACTTTTGTGTGAGGAAGACAAGCCCTGCTTATGCTCCTTGGATAAGCTAGCATGCTCGCAATATTTAAAAGCAAAATGACTTTCATCTGAAGCATGCAATTTTGATGCCATTCTTAAGAAATGAAGTATACATAACTATTGTGTCCTTAAGAAATCCTGTTGTATTGGCATACTACTGGCCACCTAAATATGCCATGAAAGTCATACTAACTGAAAAGCCTCAATCACATGTGTTTTGGTCAGTTCTTCTCTTTATTATTGGTATTACTTAGCCATTCTTGGTGACTTTCATGTTCTTTATAATCCCCCATTTCCTGAACCCACAATATCCTAATATGATGCCTCCAGATACACTGTAAATGAGACCAGACATGCTGAAACTTTCACACTTGAACATAATAGGATTATTTTCCTAATTTTCAAGAATTAAAAGCTTTTTCTCAAAACTACTGTCAGAGTTAAAAGTTATCTTTATGTCAGCTTTATCTATAAAGGCACACCTGTTAAGGCAGCTGAAAATACGAAATACTCCTGAATTCCTGGAATGGGTTTCCCATAAATTCCTTTGGGAATGAGGATGTAGAAGGCAACCCTGAGCTTTTGCAAGCTGTTTTTATACCTCCTCCAAGCACAGCACTGCAAGAATATCACTACATGTTAAATGGTCATAGAGGAAACAAAAACATACATATGTGCAACTCACCTGCAAAGCATTAAGCAGAGCAAAGAGGATGTGGAAAGCTCGATGGCTGTCTTTGATGATGGTGGCAAAGCCAAATCCCCAGGTGAGGCCTAACAGTGGTGTCAAGATGGCCACACTTTTGCCAATTTGAAACAAAGAGTTCCTCTCCTGCCTGTTTGACCTATCCCCAATAGTTGGCCTCAGTATTTTTATTATTACTACTGCTGTGATGAACAAATTCATGGCCACAATGATCAGGGCAGGTATGACAAAGGCCAAGAGAGCTTTGCTGTCATTCCAGTTGAGCCAGCAGACATCCTTTGCAGTGTAATTGTTCCTTGGCAGTGTGACAGCGATGGTGATGACTGCAATGACAAAGGGACACCCATATCCCAGACAGAATGCCACTGCCTTCTGAGCAGTCTTGCTTGTGTTATGCAAGATGAAGACCAGTCTGTAGAAAAGAATGAGGCCCAGGCTGAGCATCCAGAAAAAGACACACAGGTAGAATAAATGGATGAAGAAGGTGGCCACAAAACAGATATCTCTGCTTATCTGTTGCTTTTGGTCACTGATGGAGGCAGTGACAATGAACCAAATGTCAGCAATCAGCAGTGATGTGGCTATGTTGAAGATACAGACATGGCGCATATAGGAAGTTGTGTTGTTTGTCACGTATTTCCAGACTAAGGATTCAATTATAATGCAGACCAACAAACTCAAGATGGAAATGGCCAGGCCGACATAGGTAATATAATCTTCAATTATTATCTGGGAGGAGGATTTCTCAGGTGACATCAGAATGGAGAATGATGTCAAGTGATTGCAGGAGCAAAGGACTTTATCTTCTGCCTCTGTGGGTGTGCAACCACGAGTATCCCAGCCACCTCTGTGCTCGTTGAGTGTGAAGTTCCAAAAGACACACTGGGGTGTGGTTAAGGATGAGATTCTCTTTGCAAAGATCATATTAATATCGAACTTCTGGCTTCTGTTGCTGCTCACAGTTGTTGATATCAGTAAGCCGTTCACACACTCATACTCATTCCGGGGCAAAATATTTCCAAGTGTTGAGTACATCACACTGACAATGGTTGAATTTTGGGTTAGAGTCTGAATTTCGGTTTCATCAATGAGCACGCTAGCTGTAAGGTTTTCTGTGTGGAAGCTCTTATTATAAACTGTGTTGTTATTTCCTGTGAAAACTATGCCTTGTAGCTGAAGGGTGTTCGCAGAGACAGGAGGAATGGTATTATTAACTGGTTGGAGTTTCAGGGAAAAATTTTCCACTGAATACAGTAACAAAGAACTTTTGAGTATCTTCTCTTTATTCAGGTCTTCCCAAGCTCCAGCTGTGGAATCAGCAACAATCAAGTCCACTGTGGAGAGGAAATTCTGGAACAACAACAAAATAATGCAGTTACTGAAATCCCATACAAATCGTTGTTGTTTCTTATGGTAATTTCTGGCTGGTCCTATAATTGCCTTTTGAAAAATATCAGCATTTTCATATTTTGCTCAGTCCCTGTGAAACCTTCAGATACTGACCCTCTGAATGCCCTATTTTCAAGTTAAGGTTTCCAAAAGTGGAGCTGAGTGGCTTTTTTTCATATATTCTTAGTATTTTTTCTTCTTCCAACCTTCTTTCCCCTCTTTCTCAGTCTTTGTGTTATCTTTGATTTCTCTCTCTCTTAAATGTAGTATTCTCCAGGTATAAAACATCAAGTTTCTTTGCACTTTTCTGCTCAGAAGAGCAGTACTTATCCTCTGGACCTCACAATCAAGGTTTCCAAGTGTTTTTAAGATATGTTTTGCCATTCATTTGTTATAATATCTAATTGATTTTCCTTGCTCGATCCCTATCTTTACTTCAACCCTTTTTTTCTACTTCTTCTCCTTTATAAATATAGGTAAGAAATAAAATAAAACCTTACATGAATAGTAGGTTCCTCTGCATCTGCTGGGATAGAGGAGACCATATCCAGAATGGTGACGATTGCACCTATGTTTGCAGAAGAATGGCTTATTAGGTTTTGCTCCTTTCCTGTTACTTCCTTAAGCTCTGCAAGGTAGTTAGGTAGGTTTGCTTTTGCCTCAGGACTGTTGACCAAGGACTGGAACAGAAGATAACAGTACATCACATGTGTGCAATTGGCCCAGAGCTTGATTGTCCTTCATAATGGCTATCTCTATACCAGTAAAATAAACAGAGCCATGCTGGTAGTGTTCAGCTCTCTGACCTTCCAGAACAGGGTAACCTAACTGCCGATTGAGAGTGGTTTCTTTTTTGTGATAACTCTCAGACTGCTCCTGGAAATTTTGAGCGATACAATAGTTGGCCTGGCCCCAAACTGTATGAGGCAGCAATCTAGCAACTTAAGAAAACACATAATCGAGTAGCTGTATCTCTCTGTCTGGGACCTTGCTGTACCCAATTTACTAAAATAAACACAGTAAGTATTTGATGAAAGTAAGATAATGGTTCTCATCTAATCTTGCTGAGATGGGTAACTCTGGATGATGTGTAGAAGTGAAGAACACTATGATACGAAATTTCAGCTTGAAACCCAAGGCCCAGCACCTATCTGTGAAGTGTAGTGGTGGACAGGGCAAGCTGAACAGGGCCTGGGGCTGAGTTTGGGCAGTGGGCCAGAGTTGTCCCTATACATTGTTGTTAGCGTGCTCTGTAGCTGCTTTGGGCTTGTGCCAGTCAACCTTCACCAAAGCAATGCCTGAGCATGGTTCAGGGAACACCCTGGGCCGGCCACCGCTCCCCCTGGGTGCTATGAATAAGGTCATCTTGTCTGGGGGAGGGAGCATTCGTGTGTATGGATGTTAGTCATGCAGTGCCATGTGCCCTCTGGGCCAGAGAAGGGGACCTAGCCTCTTTCACTGACTTGTGTAGATATAGCAAATCATACTTTTTATCTTTTAAAAGATAGTTTTAATGAAATATTTGATCTTTTTAATGTTTCATGTATTTTAGATTATGTTAATCAAAGAACCAGTCAACAAAAATTTTTGCTATTTTTCCTATTTCTTGCCCACCCCCTGCCCCAAGCTCTAGAAAACTCACAAACGTTACCTCAGCACTAGTCAGCAGGTTGTTTACTGGTACAAACAGACAGTTATCCTTTGAAACCACCCATGATTTGTTGGAGCACCTGTAAGTTATATTGCCTCGGGTAAAATCTTCTGTATCGTTTGACTTAACTTGGCATGGCTTTATTAATATGTCCTCTTCGCTTCCAATGCCAAGGCTGTCTGAGCAGGAAACTTTGTTATCTGTATTGGGAAAAAGACATAGAGATCAAAAATTAAGAGGCAGAGAGATTAATAATTTGCCCCCATCAAGCCTGTGACCCCCTGAAGTTCACAGGTCTTTTAGTTAGTTAGGATTTCAGCTTGCTCTCTTCACTAATTATGACTTTTCAGGTTGTATATGCCTTGCATTCCCAAATTTTTGAAGTCATGGAATTGAAAAAGAAATTGAATAAATCCGCTTGTTTTTGAGTACTGAATCAAATCAACAAACAAATAGCCAAAGTTTTAGGATATTTCTGTTAGGTGACATGGTTAGATAGGAGTGGAGTGGGATTATATTGACTGCTATGTGAACAGTAATGCCCACAAAGTATATTCTGCTAAGGTACTCAGTGCTGCTGTAGCACTAATTAATAGGAAGTTCATTAAAACTTTGACACTGAGGTCTCAACAATTTTTTAATGAATAATGAGTCTTGCTAATTGGCTTTGATTGAGTTAGTCATTATCAGTAAATATCTGCTTATTAAAGTAAATAAAGTGCCTGCACATTTATAGCCTAAGAGAGTGAAATCTGGCCAGAAAGAGTGATTCAACAGTAGGCACCACTGTAGGAAAAAAAATAATCTGCATTATAGGGATGTCCAATATTTCTTTCTTTCCAATGCAGAATAAGAAGCTGAAATATCCAAACCCCGGACAGAACTAAACAACAAAAAAAGTGCCATACTTGAGTTCAGAGTGGTTTGCTCTCCCACAGGCTCACCTCCTGAGCTAGATGACTTCCTCCAAGGCACCACAATCTTTTACCCTTGCTAAATTGTTGGTGCAAGCTGGGAGCTGCATGACCACATTTCAACACAGGAGACTATGCTTGGTGGTGCAGGCTGCACCAGAAGGAAGCAGGGACAAAAGATGACTCAACTGTAACTGCTTGGGAACTTGCTGGGGACACTGTCAAATACAGTGGAGACAAAACATCTTGTCTATTTATTTTTTAAAAATTACAGTAGAATTGCTATTTTCCTCTATATTTCAGCATTTCCTGTCAAAAAAGGAGACAAAATTCTTGGCTAACAAAAACCACTCCTGTTAATGTGCCACCAATGATAAATTTGTGGCATCTGGTTTAGCAAAGATACTAGAATTTGATGTTAAACAGCTTCAAATAGTGACTGTTTGCTTACCAGGTATCAGGAACAGTCTTATAGATTCACTGATGACGCTATGTCCAATGCGGTTTGTAAACCTGCAATATGCTGTGAGCTCTTCCTCTTTGCATTCTGTTTCTGTGTAATTGTACATGTAGCAAAAGTAATTGCCTTTCTTCTTTTTCCCTGTGTGGAAAAGTTAAGATAGGTTAACACAGATTTGGGGTCAATCAGCTACTGGACACCAGAACACTTCTGCAAAACTTTCTTTTCTGTGGGTCCTAGAGGAAAAAAAACGTCCTTTATGGAAAAACTCCCTTTCTGTAGGCTGATCTCTGTCTCTTACTCCCCACTTATTGATCTTCTGGCAGCTGCCGCCCGATCAGTACCTTTTCAAATACTGATGTATGAGCAAATCCTGCCCAAACACTCTTTTGGAACCAAAATTTGCTTTAGAAGCCATTTTGTAGAATACTCTTCCTGCTTATGCTTCTATCCCAGGGATTTCATTTAGGCTAGGACACTTTTGCTGTTCTTGTATGGTTCATTTGAACTCAGGATTCATACCACACTCCCATTGCTTTTTGATATGCCTGTGTCTGACTTCAATTGCTTCCAAGATCATGGCATTTTCCTTAGCAGCTGAAGGACCCCTCAGTTTCCACCTGCTTTACACTTCAGCCTGATTTTGCACTCCTGAGTGTGTTCTGAGTTGGTTTAGGTGGGCCTTCATTGTTTTTTAAAAAATTAACCATTTTGTAACCCACTTGAAAACCCTAGTATATAAAAACATCTGAAGCTGCAGAACTGCCCCAAATGTGAAGATGTAGAAGCCTAGGCTTTTGTGCTGTTAAAGATCTGTTACCTCTGTCCTTGAAGAAAATAGTTCCTTGAATTGCATTCTTAATGTATTATACTAAATTTTTAATGAATTAGTAGATCTTCTTTAGTAATATTTCCTCAATACTCAGTTCATAAAAACTGGCAGAGTGGAAGACAATAGCAAATAAAAGGAGTTCAGCAATTTCTAATGATGAGGATGCTCACTTCTCAGTGCCCAGCAAGGCAAATCAAGCATTACGTTTTCATATTATTATTACGTATTTATCACTGGAGCAGTGGCTTCAGTGGCTCTTCTGTTAATCTGAGCCATGTTCTCCAGGCATGGCAACCATCATAAAAAAGTCCGTTTGCCTTTTTTAGTCTCTCAGGAGTACTTGTGGGTTGTAATAATAGCAATAAGTATGACTTGGTTACACAGGTCTAACCGAAAACAAAAAAACACAGGGAGCGGGTTGTATATTTCAATTAGTGATTCTGCAAGTTTCTTGTTTCTTACCAACTTGAAATTCATTTTGTTGAACCACAAACGTAACAGTGTAATCTTCCATGGTGTTAGCACTTATGCAGCACTCAAGGGCTTGTTGCACTTTGCAGCGTATGCATGCTTCAACGGGGTCCATCAGGATGTTCTGCTTCAGAGGCAAAGAGATAACCTCGATTGTCAGATTGGCAGAGCTCTCCAAATGCTTCTGGGAGAATGTGCAGATGTAGGTGCCTGAAAGAAGAGACACAAAACTATGTCTCAGTCAACAGAAGTGCTCCTCTGCTTTTGTATGGTCATGAGCACCAAAACTGAACAAGTATAGTGGTGTTGGCAGCGTAACATCTTGCTATCCTCCAGCGGTTAACATTAGAACTTTTATAATTCTTTATAATCTTTTATATAATGTATAAAAGATTATATATATATTTTAATATAATTTTTAATAATATTTTATATTTACTGTGGCCAGGCTTCACAGTAATCCACAGGGCTAGGGATCCTGTAAATAGTCTGGCACAGAGATTTCATTGCCCTTGTAGCCAGTACAAACCATGTTCACTCACCGCTCCAGTCCAGTGTGGCAGTCCTCACTGTGAGCACAGATGTGGCTGGGAATTTGCTATTTTTGATGCACGTACCACAGTTTACTGTTTTTGTGTTACTACCAGACTGGATTTTCCAACTGACAGCGTCGTAATTGTTCACATCACTTTTGCACGTTATGTTGAATGCATATCCCTCGGAAACTGATGACTTTATACTCGAAGATATTGTTACATGGGCTGAGACAACACAAGATAAACGTCATATCATTGAGAATCACTTGTTATAATAATTTTCTTGCGAATGACACGTGCCTCGGAGTCCACCTACACATTAAAGAGCTGATGGTCTGTTACCTGACTCTTACCTGTCCGGAGGTACGTCACTCTGATGCTTTGACTGCTCCTGGCACCATGTCCAGTCTGCAGCTCACATGTGTATGTTGTCACTGAACCTGACTTCTCAGGTGGACATAGTGATTCAGTGATTTTAAGCCTGTATTCAGTGCAGTTTTCACTGAAGCTGGAGACTCCTGGAGAGAAATAAGCACTCCTTGAAGGGCTATGGATGACTAAAAATACCTGGGCTCTGGAAACCAGGAGAAATCACTCTAGCTAAGGAAAATCCTGTGGTTTTGTATGTAAACTTTCACAGCATGGTGCTTTTAACTCATCATTGCTGACGTTCATTCACCTCTTTTACTCTGTCAACAGTCACAGCGGTCTTCCAAAGGCCTGAAGATGGCTCTCAGCAGTGTTGGGCACCTACTGCCAAAACAAGCCTAACTGAGAGTAACAGCATTGCTTGGATACCTCAGGATAATAAAAAAATCCTGAAAAATCCCCAGAAAACCCCACTAAAGCTGTCCCAAGCTGCAGCTGAAAGTGCATCTGGCACAAGAGCAGAGTTCCTGGGGGAAAGCCTGGCCACAGCAAATCGAGAGTGAAACAGCTCAAGCCAGGATCACCCCTCTCTCTGCAACACCACTGCTCACCAATACCTGTCCTCTGTGGAAATGACTGTTCATGTGAGCTTTGAAGGTTTTTCTCTCATTTTGCTGTCCTGCTTTCTGCTAAGTTAAATTTATAACAAACGGTTAACAGTAAACATTTAATCTATACCCATAAAATATTAAAAAAGCAATAGACTGTTTATGTTTCGTAGATTTATGAGTTTCTGTTGATGCTATCTTGTAACTCTTTGTAACATATTTACTTGGCACTTCATTAACTCTTATTACAAGTGCAGCCTTGTGGGATGCCACTGACTCAACTGGCATGTGGCTTATCACAACTACAGGTGGAGAGATCATAGACTCGATCATAGAATCATAGAATCCCAGGTTGGAAGAGACCACAAGGACCATCCAGTCCAACCTCTTAAGGTAAAAGTATAGTTTAAATGAGTTGAGTCAGCACCCCGTCAAGCTGACTCTTAAAACTGACCAGTGTAGGGGAATTTACCACTTCCCCTGGGAGATTATTCCAGTCAGTGTTTAGCTATGCTGCAGCTGTTTCAAAGTGTACCTCCTGCCTCTTTTTGTTGTCAAATCTTGGTATGTGGTACACAGAAACTTTTCATACCCCAAGAGTGATTCTGGAGATAGAGTTTATCACACTTCCTTGCTCTCAAAACTTGAGAATGTAGAATTAAGCTTTTGGGAAAAAGTGAGTATGATGCCAGTCCAGGAAACTGTTTCCATCCAAGATGGCACAGTTTTGAGGATTAATGTCTGCACAGTGCATGGAGATGCCCAGAATCCCACTGGCACCTGCACAGCACATATGGAGTCTGTACCACGCTGTCCATCCACTGACCTTCCCCCCCCACACACACACCTTTGCAGCAGACCCTGTATTCATCCTAGGAGTTGGTCTTTGGAACAGGCAATTAGGCGAAGGTCTCTAAAGAATGAACAAGCCTAGCAGGCGAGAGACAATATTTTGTTTATCTTACCTGTAATATTGATTTCTCCATTTACTTTCCAGTGACCAGTAAGCGATGGTAAATGCCTGTCAATACAACAGGACAGCAGTGGACTGTTTGTCTGCACTTCAGGACTGTTGCATATAATGTCGATGCTGTTTAAGTTTGGAGTGACGTATAGCGGAGAGGCTGATATTGTTTTTGTGGCCTTGTATATCAGTGTGTGGAACTGATTGCTCCTTGTGAAAGAGCAGCTGTAGGGTCCTGTAAAGCATAGGCAATATATTAGCACTCAGAACACATTTTTCTGTTTTTAACTCTACTTTTGGAGTTAGGAGCTGGGAGCTACTTCTACACCCAGTTTTCACATCTCACTGCTCTGCAGTGGCTCTGCTACTTGCAAATCAAAATAAACCCTCAGGTCATCTGCAATATGCTCTCTGCAGACTCCTGTCACCAAATATATCCAGACTAGGCAGCTTCACTGTTGACGGGTACTTGAGAGGAGACCAGCACTCTGGGACTGAAATACTTAAAATCTGGCTGAGTTGGTGTTTTTGGGATCTGTATATTGCCCATAGTCCAAGTGGCAGCAATATGTCATGGCAAAAATGTAGACTGACTGTGCAAAGTGTTCCTACGCAGAATGGGTGAGAGATTGGTGCTCAGGGTGGACTCCACAAGAGCTGAGTCTCTGAGTGTGTGGGCACATAGACTGCTCAGGAGGTATTGCCAAAGAGACCCGAATATTTATCAAACACTTTCTCAGGCACTTGACCTCTGGATGCAGCCAGGCTTCTTTTTGAAATAGGTAATCAGAGCTCCAAACTTTCTTTGTACTTTAAGCACATGGGTTCCCCTTCCTCATTGGGATATCCAAGTGAGTAGGCCACTTCCATAAGAGTGAAGACACAGAGGTTCAGGGAGTCCTTAGCCCGAATAAGTTTGGACCCATGACTCCTATCTTCTGGATGTGTGCCCAAATACCTGGTCACAGACTACCCTTTTTGAAGTTGAATGTAAAACTCATGGTCTAAAGAGAAGAACTGAGTTGGAGCTTGAGTCAAAGCTGTGATAACACATGATAATTCCCCTGATAACTCCTCCCAGCACCACCAATTTACCTGTTTCTGGTTTCCAAAAAGCCATAAACATGAACACATGAAAAACTGTAACTCCGAGCTCTGATTAGTTAGGTTGTGTTTAGAAAGGGAGGAAAGGGCCATCAAGGACAAATTCAACCACAGCCTTAATTTACCACACTGAAAGGGTGGGAAGACCTCACAGACATGTAGTCATTGCTGTCTCCTGTGGTACGGCAGTGAAGCCTGGCACTAAGAATCACAGAATCACAGAATCACAGAACGTTAGGGATTGGAAGGGACCTCAAAAGATCATCCAGTCCAATCCCCCTGCCTGAGCAGGAACACCTAGATGAGGTTGCACAGGAAGGCGTCCAGGTGGGTTTTGAATGTCTCCAGAGAAGGAGACTCCACAGCCTCTCTGGGCAGCCTGGTCCAGGGCTCTGTCACCCTCACTGAGAAGAAGTTTCTTCTCAAATTTAAGTGGAACCTCCTGTGTTCCAGCTTGTGTCCGTTACCTCTTGTCCTATCATTGTTTGTCACCAAGAAGAGCCTGGCTCCATCCTCGTGACACTCACCCTTTAAATATTTATAAACATGAATGAGGTCTCCCCTCAGTCTCCTCTTCTGCAAACTAAAGAGACCCAGCTCCCTCAGCTGCTCCTCATAAGGGAGATGCTCCACTCCCTTGATCATCTTTGTAGCCCTACGCTGGACTCTCTCCAGCAGTTCCCTGTCCTTCTTGAACTGAGGGGCCCAGAACTGGACACAGTATTTCAGATGCGGTCTCACCAGGGCAGAGTAGAGGGGGAGGAGAACCTCTCTCGACCTACTCACCACCCCCCTCCTGATACACCCCAGGATGCCATTGGCCTTCTTGGCCACAAGGGCACAGTGCTGGCTCATGGTCATCCTGCTGTCCACCAGGACCCCCAGGTCCCTTTCCCCTACACTACTCTCCAAGAATACCCAGGCTTGTATAGCCACCTCAGTCAGTTCACATCTTACTGGCTATACCAGTCAGCATATAATTCATTAAAGAAAAAAAACACAAGAGGACTATGAGGAACAGTGCATTTTTCACATTTTCTCTAGGAAAATGCAGTCACTGCATTCCTCTTTGCTGTTTATAGAACTAGCCATGCTAGAGATTTACATCTGCTGTTTTAACGATAGAAAATCATACCATAATCCTTCTTCGTAATGTTGAAAATGTTGAGAATCGACCTTGAGGCTGTCCTTGTAACTCTTCTCTTCATTGAATACCGGAAGCTGTTTGAGATGATCTGATCAAAGTGATACCAGGTGACATTCTGAGATGTTGAATTTATCTCACAGATCAGTCTTACTGTATCCCCTTCAAAAATGTCCACAGGACTCACAGTGAAGTTTGTGTGATCTGGGAAGAGAAAGAACACCATCCTGTGTTACTGCAATTTTAGCTCACATCCATACGCGGCCTTTCATCTTGTGAGACTCCTAGGTGCTTCATAACTAATATACACTCAGCATATGATTTTGAAGGTCCAGTGCCAAACAATCAACAGTGCAAGGCAGCTATGTGGTTCAGGCTAGAAATACTAAAGTAAAGGTGGAAAGACAATAATGAGAGAGCTTTTAACTTACCAGTTATTTCTGCTATGAAGGTAGCTGGGTTTAGCTGGTACAATGAATCTAGAAATTGTGGTACCATTTTGTTGGCATTTGTTATCTGATCGAAGCTTGCTGCTTCTGCTTTTACTTCATAGTCCACAAAAACACTTCCAGGTCTAAACAGATCCAAGAATGAGAGAAGCATTGGAATTAAATAACCTTGCATATTAGTGGTTTTCTATGTTGTGGTGACCCATCTTGCATGGCTAGGAAGGCTCCACAGGGCTCCCCTGTGAAGGTCCCTGTTGTGATTCAGGACTGGCTCTGGTACACAAGAAGGTTGTGCTACAGCCCTTCCCAAAGTAAGAACACCTTTATGTGATATCTCCTTCATCTGCTGTCTATTTCTAGTAAACATTCCTTCGAAAACCTAAAATACAGCTGTGTTTAAATATGTGCAGACTTAAGTAATGTCTCTTTCATCTAGAGTCAATGTACTAATTCACCTTCCTGATCACCTGGGAGGTAATGCTGGGTTTATTTACGTCCTTTTCCCCTTTTGGGTGGAATTCAGTCTTTCCCACGAAAGGCTTTGATCCAGATGGAGAATGATTATGTTTCTTGGACTTTTGCACAGTATTGAATTTTACCCTTAGTCTTATTTCCATGCTAATAGTTGGGCTTTCCTTTCCAGCTATTATACTATTATTCAGTATCTAGGTACTGAATGTGGGTTCTAGCCAGAGAGAATGTAGTCTTTTCTGACCAATGTCTCCTTGAGACCAGACAGAAAGATTTGTGTCTTCCAGGAAAAAAGGAAATAGTTTACTTACCTGAAACCAGTCACTGTGGCTGACACAAAGCCTGGTAAACATCCGTAGCTAGCATTAAACTGTAAACAAAGACATATCACATTTCATAAGTCCTCTGTATATTATTCAAGCATGCTTAAAATAGGAAACTCTCCATTCAACACTGATGTGAGTAAGAGCATGCTGCATATCTGATAGATCAGGTCTGGTGCTCTCCCCACAGTCATGGGATAAATTTGTGTTGATGGTTTGATTCTGTGTTCTCCTATGTGGATTTAAGTTAGGACCAGTAATGTGCTTTTTTTTTTCATGCTTTTGATGCAAAAAATTCCTAAATACTTCCCTGTCAACCAGCATATTAAAACGAATGGAAATATTGTCATTGCCTTTCAAATGAGGTCAACTCTGTTGCTCCATACTTCACAGCTCCCCACAGAGACAGTGACAGTGCACCCTATTTCCCAGATATTTAGGGTAAATACTATGTTTCTTAGATGGCTTTCTACCTTCAGAGATGGAAAACTAAAGTCATTACCGCTTTTTCAAGGTCAGCTTTGTATTTTTTGTATAATTCAGAAGAAGAATCCCCGAGATCACTCCAAAAGACTGTGTCAAGTCTGACTGACATTTTCATGACAATGGGCTCTCCCATACCACATGAGTCTGTAAAGAAAAACATTAAAATAACGTAAAAAAATGAAAAGCAATGCTTACAAAGTGATTCCATAGCTTTTTCCTATAACTTTAATCACAGAATCTTAGGTTCATACAATGGTTTAGGTTGTAAAGGACCTTTAAAGACCACTTAGTCCAACCTCCCTGCCACGAGAGGCATGGGTTCCACCCGACCTTGAACACTTCCAATGATGGAGCATCCTCAGCTTGTCTCGGCAACCTGTTCCAGCGTCTCAACATCCTCATAATAAAAAATGTCTTCCTTATGTCCAATTTAAACCTGCACTCTTTCAGTTTAACCACTGCTCCTTGTCCTATTATAAGCTCCCTTTAAGTACGGAAAGGCCACAGTAAGGTCTCCCTGGAGCCTTCTCTTCTCCAGGCTGACCAACCCCAGCTCTCTCAGCCTTTTCTTCATAGCAGAGATTTTCTGGCCTTCTGTTTATTTTGATCACATTTGTATGTTTCTCTGTTGAAAATCTGATGAGATGAAACTTTCTTTGCTTAGTGGAAGCTGAAAGTACCAAAGAGGCATGTACGTGATTCCAGGAGCTGGGGCTTCAGTATGGCACTAAATATCTCCAAGTACTTGGGTCATGGTGGGCTCACATCACAAAAGGAAGAGCTCTAGAGCATCTCTACAGACTTTCCACATTCATAGGCAATGAAGTAGCCTGCTCAGTCCTGATGTACTGCTTTATCACACCTTTGACATTATTCCATCTCCTAACTGGTATATGAGTTGTACAACGATGAAGTTCAGCACTGTTTCTCCTTACCTTCGGTCTGAGGCTCACAGTAAGGCCCATAGAAAGGCATTTCCTTCACGTAGCCGCAGGGCAGGCCGACAGAAGGGCAGGTTATCAAGTCACCGCACACTGCACTTGGCCAGGCATATCCACTTTCACAAGAACAACAGCTACTGTTCTCACCACTGGGCAGACAGACTGATGTCAGACAGACAGAAAAATACTGTGAGAATGGTAAACAGGGCTTAACATATTGCATGATACATATTTTCCTTGCTGTACCTTTACCCCAATGATCTCAACTAAATGTTGACCTTCTTGTGAGTTCACTTGAATGATGCAAGCATGAAGATCTGCTGCCATACAAATCTTTCTATATTAATTATAAATGACTAATCAGAAATGGGAACCAGACTGGTACAAAGACAAGTCTGTTCAATTACTTTTAAGTAATTGAATGGAGATGTGAAGCCTCTTCTTAAAAATTTTATCTGGCATATTGGCTAGCATCCTATGATGGTTTTCAGATTGGATATTGCTGTATTGCCTCGGCTGAAAGCAAATTAAAGCCTTTTAAAGATTGTAAGAGCATGTAGTGGTCACTCAAAGTCCCCGTGGCTTGTGGGGTGCTGTGTTATTCTGGCCATATCCTGACAGACACTGCATGATAGAAGGTAATATTATCAAAAAGTGCTTTAAAGACATATATTCTAATTAAAAAATAAAAAGCCAAAACACTTCACTGTAAGTGTTGCTGCTCTTAATGTGCCATTGGCAAAGTAAGATATTAACAAAGTGATTTTCACACTTTGTATGTGACCCTGAAAGCCTTGAAAAGATCCGTTTGCATGTTATTTTGAGAACCGATGAACCCTTCCTTTCACTGCTTTATGGGCCAGTGATAAAAGGTACCAAATCTCCTCCTCTACTGTTATAAATGCTCAGTGTGTTTGTATGTCCTCTGCTGTATTCATTACTTAGATGAGATGTTGCACAACCACAGGTCACGTAATAAAACCTGTCTGATATCTTGCCCTGTAAGAATACGTTTAGTGAACTATATCAGGAAAAGACTGCATCTCATTTTGTCAGGGTCAGAGTACAGCCTCTTACAGCCATTTACGTTCGAAATGCAAGTGGAGGGAAGTAAACAGTCTGAAAACCACTGTCACAGCTTCCTGAAACTTGAAAGTAACTCAGGCTGCTTGTTAGTCAAACTGGAGCAAAATCCTTTGGCTCAGGCTTCCTCTGACTTTGTCCCTTCCTTAGAAAAAGCAAAGCATTCAGGGCTATTCCTAATGCCAACATTATGTGAAGAGGAGTGGTGGGATGCAGATAACAAAACATGCTGTTGTGTGCTAGAGCTTCATTTTTATTGGGTCTTTCAGTAGGCAGCAAAGACAGCTCAGTTTTTCTGATTTCTAAGTGAGGAGGCTAAAACTGGGATAAAAAGAAGGAAGGTAAAACTGGGAGAGAGATCAACTACAGGCAAAAAAGCATGTCACCCAGAGAACATAAAAGTAAATAACCAACCCACCTGTTGTAACGTTGATCCTTGAAACTGTCATCTCAACATTTGAAATATTTGTTGAAACTGGAAGATTAAGGTTTTTAAAATACTCTTTGACTGGCTCCAGAAAAGCTGAATCCGTAAGACTTACTTCAATGTCAATGGTGTACTCCAGAGGTGGAATGTCAAAAACAAGCACTGAAAGAGAAGTAGCATAAGATGGCATGTGTGAGGGTAAATCCTAAATTGATGGCTTCCATTTTGGCATTTGGGCTCTGTTGCTATTTAATGGTACCTGATGTTATTTAATGGTGTCTGTTGCTATTTAATGGCATCTATTGCTACTTAATGCCACTTAGTGTGGCATTCTGCTTAAGAAATCTTCTCGTTTGCTACTCAGCAGATATTCTGTGTGTGTTTTATCTGTTGCTTGACTGACAAAAGCCAGATTTTTCTGGTCTCAGAGCAATAGGAAAGTGGTATAAATGGCATGATATATACAGAGAAAAATCTGTCTTATCCTTTCACTTCTTTGACTCAGCAAGTGGATGGGTTTTCAACCATAGGATTATCTTGTGATCCCTGTCCTACTGGGAGGCTGTGGGGTTCTTCCTACACCTTGTATTTCATCTTGCATAGTAGCTGAGCTTACACATATCAATCTCTGACCGGACAGACGTTTCTACCTCTTTCATCTGTGCCTTCACTACTGTGCTGGTTTTGGCTGGGACAGAGTTAAATTTCTTCATAGTAGCTCGTATGGGTTTATGTCTTGGATTTGTGATTAACTCAGTGTTGATAACACCATGTTTTAGTTATTGCTGAGCAGTGTTTACACAGCATTGCGACTGTCTCTTTTTCCCACTCTGTCCTCCCAGCAAGTAATCTGGAGATGCAGAAGAAGCTGGAAGGGGACACAATTGCCCCCAACTGACCAATATGGTGTCACACAACTGATGTCCATATCATATGATGTCATGCTCAGCAAGAAAAGCTGGGGGAAGAAGGAAGCGGAGTACATTTGGAGTTACAGCATCTGTCTTCCCAAGTAACAGCTACCCGTGATGGAGCCCTCCTTTCCTGGAAATGGCTCTAAACACCTGCCTGCCTCTGGGAATTAGTGAATGAATTCTTTATTTTGCTTTGCTTGCGCATGCAGCCTTTACATTACCTATTAAAATGTCTTTATCTCAACCCATGAGTTTTCTCACTTTAGCCTTTCAGTTCTCTCCCCATCCCACTGTGGCAGAGTGAGTGAACAGCTGTGTGGTGCTTAGCCACTGGCTGGGGTTGAACCACAACTACACAATCCTTGATGATCCCATGACCTCAAGAGATGCTGTCCCCAATAGCTATTTTACCCTTGGCTTACCAGAAACCTGCTCTATTACCATACATTCTGTGATTTATGTACTTACTGTTTCGCTTCTGCCTTTGCATCTCTGGTTCGAAGCTTTCCTCTCCAAGCGCACTGCCAACCTGTGGAGAAAAGACAGTTAATGTCTGTGAAAAACCAAAGTTAAGCTTTAACTGCTGTGGTTGGCATGAAGGAATTAGTGAGGAAAATACCAGTATAGGTAATTTTTTTTCCCTTCCATCAATCTTTGCCTCTCCCTGCTCCCCTTTTCCTCTTTCAACAGAATATTTATATCTTCCAAGCAGGGAAATGTTAAACACCAGCTGAGGGATGTACTGAGTTTGCAGGTACCTCTTTGCATATCTCTGCAAGGCAAGTGTCTAAGCTTGGCAGGAATTCTGTGTGTGAGCTGCAAACTGGCTATGGGGCTGATGCAGTGCCCTTAGTCCTGGGCCAGCCTTCTGAACTGCTTGGGAGACCTGGCCATTCAATCTCTGAATCCAGAAAACGGACTCATTAGCCTTTGCTTTCCTCCTTGCTCTGAGCTTCCAGCTCTGCAAAGCAAAGCCAGCCCATGTAGGAGTAGAAAGGGGATGGAAATGTCTTGGCTCCAGCTCAGGTGTCAGGTCAGCTATTTAGTGGACTATCAGTAGCACATGGTTGACCAGGGCAATGGTGGCACAATTTCAGTAAGACTGAGTTCACGCAGGGTGCAGCCAAGTGAGATGCAGACCATCTTATTTTTTTAATTATGCCCTAAAAATACACTGGCACCACAGTTAGCAAGAAAGGCTAAAGAACAAGCAAAGACACAGGCAGGAAGTTTGCAGCTTTGCCAGTTTCTTGAGTCCCGCTGAAATCTTTATTTACAGAAAGGGTGAATAGCTTGGCAACTCTTAAGTCATCTCTTTACATAAAGGAACCATCCGGTGTGTGATTAGAGCTGGGCTTCATATCACAGCTGCGCTGGCAGTGACGATCCCAATGTCCGTTGGTGTTTTTGCACTGCTAGGATCACTGCCTTTTACCTTAGAGGTTTGCTGCGAGAGTTATAGAAAGCCCGCTGTGATCCACGTCTTCCTCCAGTTTCAGACTCAGTGGTTTCTTTTTTAATTATTCTCTCCCAAAACTTCAGGGTATTGCTATGTTGTTAAATACTTCACATATTTCACATCATTAAATAATGACTCATTTGCAGGGTGTACCATGGATCAATAATGCTAAAAAATGAGGTATTAGTCTTTTAATGAAAATACCTATGTTGAGGTGGACACGGTTTGAAAAAAACAGATCAAACAAGATCAAAAAACAGATCAAACAAGAAACTTGGTCACTATTAGACATCTGCTGAAGGGCAGATGAGGCTGCTGGAACCAGTTGTATATTGGTTTGCCAAGACAGGGGCAGAAACAGCTTAAAGAGCTCCCACCTTCCTCTTCATGACTCCTTTCCCATTTTCAACCTACTCAAAAAAGCACATTGTGCTACATTGTGACACTATGGTCCCTGTGGTGCCAAGTGCTGAACGTAAATGCTAGATTCCATTGTGGCTTGATAGGGTTCATAATGCAGAAGACAAGATGATCTCCAGAGGTCCCTTCCAACCTCTACCATTCTGTGATTCGGTGTGAAAGTAAGTATTTTCTGCTCTAATAATAATTGTGATAGACCAAGAGGTGGTAGACTGTAGACTGGTTTTCTTTACTAGACTGTCTTAACTTCCGTTTGGTCAGTCCGTTCACAGAATCACAGAATCACAGAATCACAGACCGTTAGGGATTGGAAGGGACCTCAAAAGATCATCCAGTCCAATCCCCCTGCCGGAGCAGGAACACCTAGATGAGGTTACACAGGAAGGCGTCCAGGCCTTTCACTCTTCCTCTTTTGTCCTTTCTAGTTAGCGACTATTTGTGCAGAAACTGTCTGTTAACAAACCCATATACAGGAAGAAGCACAAAACAGCTTTCCATAATTCACATTATTGATGAAACAAAAGAGGTATGTGAGAATTATTGAAAGAGCAGGAAACTGAAGTGAAGTCCGAGTCCAAGCACAACATTTAAACACAAGTCACCCAGGAGTGGCATTTTGGTCACGTGTACTCACGTCCTACTGTCAAGACAGTGGTGACACTCTTGTCACCTACCTGTGAGCACCTCTGTGCCTGAGCTGGCTTTGTTGACACACCACTTCTTAGGCAAGACTTGTTTGGTTTCCCTCTCTCATAGGATGGGTGAATGTCATCCAGGCACAGTGCCCATATAACTGTTACCTAAGCTTAGCCACGGGAGCAGCAATTTAAATCCCTTGCAGACTAACGCAAGTGAGAAACAAGAAGTTTTGCTCGGTTTCTTCTGGAGAGGCTTTAAGACTGGGAAGCAAGAAGAGTCCAGTTTCTGGATTTCTCCATTTCTTTTACACTTTGGGTTCATTTTCCCCATCTGATCTTACACTGACTTTGTCTAAGCTTTTGCTGATGTAAAGGAGAGCTATCACAGCTACAAGCAGTGACCAAATGAAAACCAATGGGGCTGGGAAAGGATACTCACTACATATTGCATGAATGGATCAAAGCCTGAGTCCTGTGATGTCTGGCAACACGCTGTGACCAGTAGAAATAGGCAGTGGAGACCTGCAGTAATTGGGGATGGCATTTTGTCCAGTGACTTTGCTGTACAGCCTGGAAAGAAAATGAAGCAAAAGGATCAGGGAATTTTCAGCTGACTCACACAGCAGGAAATACCAGTGCACTCTACAAAAACACTATGCTCAGCATTTTTCAGCACACTCTGCCTGTTCACGCCATCCAAGACAGAACATCAGTGAAGGTCTGCAATTATTCCTATGCCACTGTCACCAGAATGTTTTCCTCATGTGTCCTTCTTTTCATGTTGGCTGTACCTTGTCAAAACAGAGGGAGAAATAAATCACTTGGAGAATGCAGAGTCCTAAGCAGATTCCTAACAGGGACAAGTGAAGTGCTAGAAATTCATTTACCATGAGAAAAGTTGATTTTGGATCTTCAAATGTTTTTCACAGTGGTGCTTGGCAAACACAGAGCCAGAACATGAGGAAATAGTTAAAGATGTTGCTGTAAGTGAGGGCCTGTCCCGTTGCAGCAGGAAGAGCTTTGCTACCGGCCTTGTCCCTCCATGGAGAGGGCTGTGGTAACATCATGAGCTCGGCCAGAGATGTCTGTCTGTTTGTTACCCCTTGGATAACAAAGCAAACAATGAAGAATTTATCTTTTCTGTGCAAATTTGAGTTTTTAGTATACATCTCCATTAACCGCACTGATGTTAACAAGCAAATAACCTAGAACAGAAGAATACTGACACACCAGAATATAATGTGCTGCCTGAAATCAAACATTTTCCAACTCATTAATACCAAAGCTAATTTATCCATGCAGTAGACTGGATGATGAAATATACAGGGAGATACCAAAGATGCATGGACCCTTATAGCAGGTGATGACACATTCGCTGCAACCAGAAGGAATAAAAGGAGCTGAAGAATATGTAAAAATATGCATTTTGCTGTGAATAGACACTTTCTGATTATTCCTAACAAAGCACTTCTCTATCTCCAGAATTAGCACCGAGTAGAGAGCTACAGGAAAAGGCACAACCCATGCAGACTGTGAAAATTATTTTAAGGTAGGAAAGCACTGAGAAAAGACTCCTAAGAATAGTACCGAACAGTACCTGAGCGGATAAAATCAACTTGATTAAAATAATGAGCTTTTGTCAAATTATGATCTCTTTGTATTGAAAAGGCTGTTCATACAAACTCAGGCTTTGAAAGGCCATGAATCACCAGGTGAAAGCAGAAAAATCAACACCTCCTGAGATTATAATGAATGTTGTCAATGGCTGCTTATTGCCACCATATGGCACATCACTGCTGGTGCTCTCAAGTAGACAGGCGGCTTCACAGTGACTTTCCTAATAAAAAGAGCCTATGACAGAAAATTATAATTTGAACATCATCTGTGGTCTTACCTTGTGAATGGATAGAGGACAGCAGCGAGCTTATAGCCAAGCAATATACTTGATGTCACCAACGTTGATATCCAGCAGGGATGTGTCAGGGTTTCTCACCCAAGGTATTCTTGGAGAGATTCATCTGCAGTCAGATTTCACCTGGATACTGACCTGGTTAAAAGATAGGAGACAAAAGCAAGAAGAATTTATTTGCTTTTCCAATAGAGATATCATCACCAGAGATCCACAGGAGTGTGCGTGTAAGCAAGCGTCTTGCTCTCTGTTCTCAAGTGATGTGGAAAAGGCAGTGATTAGTGATACAATGCTGTAGACAACTTTAAATGATTGAGACTAACAAAAACAAAGTCTGCCTATGGAGATCTGCATACATATGGGAGGATACTGAGTGACTGGGCCATGCAATTCATGAAATTCAGCACTGATAAGTGTAAGGTAGAAAGAAACCATCCCGACATTATGTATTCTCTTGTGGACTCTGAACTGTCTATTACCACTCAGAAATGGGACCTGAGGAAATGTCAACTGAACTCTGAGATGCTATTAAAGAAGGAAAATTAATTTTAAGATTTCCTAAGGTAGCAACAGAGGAAAAAAATCCAACAACCCACAACAGAAAACTGTGCTCTCTAGACAATTAAGCTGATCCAGTATGGCTGCTCTTATGCTCCTACATAGGAATAACCAGAAAACAAGATATGTCATTGATTCAGAATATCTTCCCACCTCACCTCAGTATCCATTAGAAAGGACTATTACAGGCTTTTTTATCCAATGGATGAATGGCTGGCAGAATTGAAAGAAAAAAAAATAAAAGGAAGGGAAAAGGAAGTGTCTGTTCAGTTTCCTGGGCATGTCCATCCATATATCCAGCATTCTACAAAAGAGACTACTTTGCTGTTTTGAAGACATCATCCACTTGTGACAGCCTCAACACCTCCACGGATCTGTCAGATCCAAACACCAAGATGGATCAAAATGGATCAAAGCAGAAATATTGCCAAGTTGTAAGCTATGACACAAGTCCTTGAAATAGTGACATGACTTAAAAGTAGAAGCACTAACAAAAAAACCCCAAAGATTTCTGATAGTTTTGTGTATGCATCTTATGCTTACAGCATATGGTACAATAGCTTAATCTGTACAAAGAACTTGTATTTCATTGGTAATGGGCTGATAAAACTTAATAGAAAGGAAAAAAGGTCATTAAACAAAGTTTATGATGAGGTTAAACATCATCTGGTACACTTTTGCATTTATATTTTGGACTGTTCACAAACTTGCATCCATATTCAAATGTTGTGGGTCAGCCTCTACTTTCAAATAGATCCTTTGTGCAACCGTGTAGCTGAGACTAAATGCTCCGTTAATTGCATACATAAGAAACCATCTAGAGGACAACTCATGCAAGTGAGAACCATTCTGCTACTCAGACTTAGATAGCTAAGAAAAAGTCCAAAAATCCCAAACCAGTATCTAGAAAGCCAGAATACTATTAAAAAAATATATAAAATTGCAAATGTGAAAAATACTAATGTCCTTCTCAGGTAATGGTCTGTTCCCCTTGTTCTTTTAATGCCTCCTTGGAAAAAGAATTGCTGTAAATTTTTCAGCAAGCAATTTCTCAAGAATCTGTCTATCTTCAGAAGCTATGTGGACACATATGTCATTTCTCATACAAACTGTCTCCCAGAAGGCAGTAAGTATCTTCAACTTATAATGCCCCAGAGAGCTAAAGAAACCCATGTTTGCTACTAAATCTCTTCTCCACAGCATTCAGACTGAAAAACGTTGTTTAACTCCAAAGTGCAGGAGGTTCCTAGTGGTAAATAGCAAGGGCTCACTTTAACCCAGGACACAGGTGATTTACATGACCCTCTTTTTATTTTTTTGGTGAGTTTATCTTTTTCATAAACGTTGCACAATAATTACACCCTCTCTTGCAAATCCACCCAGCACAATAGTTACCATTGCATATGTTTTAGAAAATAAAGAAGATACCCAGAGATATATGGTTTACCTTCTTAGGTGATTCAAAAAGAAGATCTTCTAATTAGATCCATCTTAAAAGTCCTCTGCTTTCTACTGCAGCCCAGGCTGCTCTCTCAAAGGGAAATCAAGATACAGGAGCTTGCATAATTAGCTGAATAATTAGCTTGTATCATTAGTTATTACTGCTCAGAAAACAAGTTGCCTCTAGAGCCTGCACTCAGTTTTCAAGTGCGAGACTGACCAGAGATGCCACTGCAGAAAACTCACAAGGCATTTCAAGAGGAGATACTTCCTGGTACATTCATCACGTAGCACTCATTATTTCCTCCTGCACTGATCTAAGTCCTTCAGTGTCTTATCTGCAGATTAGTTTATCAAGTGGACGAACTTGTTCCGCTGCTGTTACTCACCTGCATTGTTCTAATGAAAGAGGGTACTGAAGAATGAAAGCGGTAAAATAATGTTTTTGTAGCTATGGCAAAATATCTGTGGGCTTTGATTTCAATAACGGAGGAAAACCCTGACGTTTTCCTACCTGAGCTGGCAGCATGCTCACTGTGGGCTGGACCTGGGTAGAAGCCCTTGGATAAGCTGCAAGGAGATGCAGCTTATGTAGCATTGATGGCTACTGTGGAAGTTGGGGAAGAGCAAGAAATTCCCAGAAACCAGGGGAAGCTCCAATGTCTTGTGTATGTTTTTATCTTAAACAAAATCTGGAGTCAAGTACCCACTGCACAAACAGGGGACATCTGTCCAAATAACAATGGGGCCCTTGTTCCTACAGTGTTCGATCACAGTTGGTTTATCAAGGGTATTTGTTTCCACAGCAGAGTGTGAGGCAGTGACTCACTGCACTTGTGGAATTTCTGTGGAAAAGTCTGGGACTAAACTCATGTTGTGGGGTATTATTTTTCAAACAGTGATTAATTCAGGAGGTAGGTCTATGGAAAGAGCTCCTGTTTCCCCACATACTGGAAATGGTCCCTTGAGTCCTGGAGACCCTGACTTCTCATCAGGAGTCCACGGGGAGAGGATAGACTTACGCGGTAGGTAAATGTGCCCCAGGATCTCCAGAGACACCAAGCGGGAGCTGAAGGCCACGTGGTCCACATCAAGGCATGCCAAAAGGGCACATGTCTCCAAGGTAAACAACTGAGTCAAGCTGTAAATGCCACTCATTGTCACACCATGAAGGAAAAGGGAAGCCAAAATGTCAATAAGGTGTCCGATAAGGTGACATGCTTTTCCCACTTCTACATTACTTCCCAAATTAAGGGGTTGTGACATTGGGGCTGGTCCAGGAGTTACAATAGGGTCATGCTGCCAGATAACATTGGCTGTTTCAAGGGAACAGGAGGGATGACTGTCACAGCAGCATTGGACATGGTTTGGGTTGCCCTTGGTGTTGACTGTCTAGAGCAATAGTGGTCATTTTTGTGTCACAGTGATCTTGGACCAGATCTTCTATCCTCTGTCAGCTTTTTGTGGTGTGTTGGTTGCTCCATTTCTAACAGCCCTAAGACATGTCACAGCATTTTGCGTCTCCCTAGGTCTGAGTCATGAAAAGCAAAATGTGTGTTTGCCCTGCAGTCTTTGCAGGTGTCAAGTGTTTACTACAGCTGCTAAGGATATCATGGTATGTGACTGTAAACTCTTCAATGAGCCAACTCGAGGGTGCACTGTTCTTGGCAGCAATACAGCCTATTCCTGTCACCTTTTCTCCAAACTTGGTCCTCTGCTGTTCCCCACAATGTGGTGAGTCAGCCCTCAGTCCGTCATTCTGCAGCACTTTTAAGGTGATTAAATTGGCATGAGTGATGCCCTCGTTGCCCTTAGATCTTGTCCCTGCCATTGCAGTGGCATTGGTCTGGTTTATTTCCCACTCATGCTGGTTCAGGGATCTGAACAAGCAGAAAACTGAGGCTGCATCTACAGCACTTAATGCAACCACCTCAGTCTGCAGACAAGTTTTATGGCTGGCCTTGTGCTGGTGCCTTCCAGACCGCTTTTTGAGCCAACTTGACTCACTGTCCCTGCAGAAAACTAAACCAGCAACAACACCTCTAGCTTGCTTTCATCTGGGCGAGTTTCATCAGCTCAGAGAAGCGCCCAGTGAGTGCCAGGGCCAGATCAAGGAAGGGTGCAGATATGTGGCTCCAAGCAGGGAAGGCGGAAGGAACAGTGGTTGGCATGAAGGGCAGAAGGGTAAGGAGAAGGAGGATCTCTTCCTTTCTGTCCTGGCAAGCAGTTCAGCATAAATTTATGCTCTATCCCTACAGAAAAAGCTGCATTGTTTTAACCCAGTGTTGCTCCCTTGGCTGTATCCTTGCAAGTTTAGGTAAGCAGCAGTGCCAGCGCAGAGCATGGGGTAAAGAGAAGGACAGACTTGGTCTAGACTGAGTTAGCGGTGGTAGATTCACACCTTCCACATTGACAGCCCTTGACTGGAAAACTGATCTGATCTAAACCCTGCTTCCCCTTTCTTGTTTAGTTGGTGTAGCTTTCAACAATTTTAACCAAAAGCACCTTGGGCAGTGGGAATGGGAGAGAATGTCAGCAAGGAGAAAGGATTCCTTAAAAATAGAGTTTCTGCTCAAGACACTGTATCATCAAATTATAGTCTAAAGGTATGAGAAATTTGGGTTAACTTTGCAGGAGAATGTGAAAATTGCACCATATCAGATCATTAGATATGTAATCAACTTGGTATGTGAGCACGGGGGGATCTCCTGATCACCCTGCTGTTCTTTCCTGGATGCATTCATCATGTACTGTCATGTCACCAGAAACTGTGATCTTCCTGGATTTTAAAATATTAAAGCTTCAACTCCAAAACACTTTCAGTTTAAACATCTGAGACTGCACTTAGAGAGCCATGACAGGCTGGGGAAAGCAAGCAGAAGGTATGTTAAATGATATCTGCTCTGAACGAGGAGCACTCATCCAAAACAAGGCAGAGCTATGCTGATCCTGTAGTTCACTGGAAACGTGCAAGGAAACACATCTCATCTGGCATGAACAAAATAGACCAGGGTAATGTTGCCACACAGGTGCAACTTGAGAGGCTCTGTTCAAAGCAAAAGTAAACATGGAAACAACTTAGAAATGAAGTTAATAAGATGCAACCCTCTTGACTTGCCCATCTTCATTCCAGTCCTGGCTGTTAACACTTCAGTCTCATATCTCAAATCTAATCCCAATACTTTCTGTAATCAAATCCCATTGCCACTTGTATCCCAGACTCAGAAAAACATGGCAAAATCTCTGAGAAGCTGGATGCAACACTGCAGGTCCTTTTGCCATTCTTATTACTTTTGAGTCCGAATTTTACATGGTCAGCCTCTCAGAGAGATGTGTTTTAGAAATGGAAAGACAGAGTGAATCCCAAGCATATTGAAATTAATAGGCAGATTACTTTTGAGATAAAAAGTTTTGGGGTGAATCTGGCAATGCTTGAGGCTTCATTTATTATGTCTTTCACATGAAGTTATACAGTGTTGCCCACCTCAGCCTTGCAGAAAAGAATCTGGAGGAAGACCTAGTAAATTGCTACCTAAATCCACTCAGCATGATGCTATTGAAAATAAGGCTAAACTCATTCTGAAGTTTATTAACAAGTGTTTTAAATTAAAGAGTTGGAAGGTAACAAAAGTGCTCTAGTTGATGCCATTGATGCATTGGCTGGAGCACTGTGTCCGGATGTTGCTGTACTGGAGAGTATCCAAAGGAACACCACGTACATGCTAAGACATGAACAGAGTGACCTTGTGACAGGTTGAAGGTTTTTTGGTTTAGACAGGAGAAAACTCAGCTCAGGACCCAATAACAGTCTGTTATGTGGTAAATGACAGACATAAATGTTCACTGCAATAACTGGGTAAAGGATGATGTGAAATCTGAAGCAAAGATAAATTTGGTGGTGATTATGGAAAACGCAGAACTGCAAAGGTTTGAAGCACTGCATTAGGATACCCAAGGTGGCTGCAAAATTCCTCAGTGGAGGTTTGTAAGAACAGGCAACAAAATTGCTGACATGGAAGAAAGCCCTTGATTCTGCCCCCTTGTGAGTTTGTGGCAACGGGGCACCAGGTAGATTGTTTATTGACCTCTTCCAATTACCTCTCTCTGTTTCTCTACACTACTTCAGTTTCTTTGTAATGAAAGAGTTCAGCGATTCAGAGGAAACATGCAAGACCATCAATCCGTGTACTCAGAGCTGTGTTTGGCCTCTGCTATGTCCATCTTATACATGTTCAGGAATTCCTTTCTGGATCTCTCCAGCACAGCAGTCCTTCTGGTTTAAGCACAGAGGAGGTGAACTGTTATCTACAGCCTTATCAAGGGTTTTCCCAAAATGATATTTCCAGAGAAGGACTCTGGTTCCTACCCTCTTCTACATCAAGTCATATTTTCCATCCTTGTTGGATGAAGCATGTACTTTTCCTTCTTGACCAATGAGTTTAAATTCCTTTATTCCTCTGTAAGGTTTCCTGCGAATTGGTGATGACCTTTTTACATACTCAAATACTTTACATGGAAAATGAAAATAATTTAGTCCCAGCTATCTGCATATATGACCAAGCAAGACTTTCTGCAAGAAGAAAATAACTCTGCAAGACTCACGTTGGCAAGGTACAATAGCTGGAATAAGAACTGCTCAGCCAGATAACTGGGAGAACAGAAAATACTGTCCAGATAAAAGGCCAAATGATCACATCCTTCAGGCCATTCTAATGCTCTGGGAGCAGCCACTAGAATTTCAGTGAGGGTTTCAACATAGTACTGCCCTGTGGCTTGTCACTTGGGTTCCCCAGCTCAGGTAACCTCTGTTCACTCAGCAGGACCTGGCAACCTTCTCCTCCTGTCTGACTCCAAGATTTCCACTCTCTTGTCTCTTACAGGTAGCCACACTTCGTAGCCTCTCTTAGCCTGCCCAGTTATGTCTTCTTTCTAGAGTCTTTGGGACAACATTTCTCATTTGACATCAGAGTTAATGATGAGATTTCGTGGTTCTGGATGCATCTGAAGCACAGTGTCCACTTCCTGGGCTCCCCAGTAAAAGAGACATAGACATGCTAGAGTAAGCCCAGTCAAGGGCCATGAAGATGATTAAGGGGCTGGAGCATCTGTCATACCAGGAGAGGCTGAGAGAGCTGGGACTGTTTAGCCTGGACAAGGAAAGGCACAGGGGGATCTTATCAGTGTCTATAAATAACTGATGAAGGGGATTTAAAGAAGCACCCACCTTGGAGTGTCTTCATTGGTGAGGGGTTATAAATGCAGAAGAGTAAGCTGAACAAGAAACAATCATTTGTTTGTTTGAATACAGAGTTATCCATCCTCACGCAGCCATCCCAGATAGAGATATTTTATTCCTGTTGGATGAAACTTTTCTGTATTCTGTGCCTGGGAATGTGGCACCTCTTGTGCAGAAGTAGAGGTGAACACACCTTTGGCATCAGTTGGAAGGAGAGGATAACAAACAACTCTGTAGCCAAAACACATCTTCAGCCAGCAGAGCTCTTTGTGAGGTGATCATTAGGCTGCAGCCTCAGCTCTTGGCCCTCTCCTAGGGCTGTAAGACTCATCCTGGGTCACTGCGGCTATGAACCCCTGTGTGGCTGGCCTCCTATGTTCTGCTTTAGAGGTTTCTCAAGCCTCATTGTAAAAGCAGGTGTTGCTGTGCTCTTCCTCCTTTATTAACACTGAGACACCATTCCCCAGCCTTTCTAATGGGCAGTGGTTGCTTAATGGCCTAAGGAGATTTGCACTTGGTTGGATCCAAGGATCCTCTAGCCCAGTTGCTTCCTGTCCAATGTGGGTCCTAGGCAAAAGTTTTACAAAGGCAAAGAAAGCTCGTAGTAGCAGATCTTCAAAAAGTTCTTTCCATCTCTGGATGTCACAGGTAAGGGACTTCTGGAGGCAGAGGCAAGGCCTTGGTGTTTAACAGCCATTAATGGCCTATTGAGCTTAGTCAAAATGAAGCAAACTACAAGAAAACGCGGGAAAATGTCCAACATCCACAAGATCCAGGAGCAAGGTGGTCTCAATCTCCCTTGTTGCTTTGAATCTGCAACTCCTAGTTAATGAGTTAATTTTGGTCCTTAGGTGTATTTTCTTTATGGCCTTATAGCAGCATACATCTATTTTCATTCCCCATCAGCTGTCCAGGCTTAACACTCCCATGTCATTCTAGCACAGCAGACCTCCCAGCTCTTTGGCACTTGTTCTGCTCTGCATCTTTCCAACTGGGCTATAGCTTTTTTGAACTTAATTAAGCTCAGTTGTCCCCATGCCAGCATCTTCTTGTGGCTTAAGTAGCTCCGTCTCCCTTTAGGCATTTTGGATGAAAGGCCTATGGGGCCATGACCTGTGTGGAGGTGAAGGACACATGGAGAGAGGAACCAGGAGCTGCTAAAGATCAGAAGGCATCAAGGGAGCAGATATGTGGCTGGCACAAGACAGTGTATCTCCATGGCTGCCCAGTAGCTCATAGCAGCTGAGTCCTGGTTTACCTTTTCAAACAGTTACTGAGCATTTTTTTAACAGACTCAATCTCTGGGGCTAAAGCCCTTGTTTTCAGTGACCAACCAGTTTGTTCTTCCTCAGCCACAACAGAAGAGCTTTTATTTCTGTACATAACACATGACCTTTAGGTTGTGCGTAATAAGTTGGATGATCAGACAATGTTTGTTTCGGACATAAACCACACAATGACTTTAAGAAACACACGCCCAGGCACAACAATATTTCATGGGAGAGTTGGCTGAAAGGGAAAGGGGGGACAGGGGAAGTCGCACTGACCTTAGATAACACATCTGAATGAGAACAAAAACCAAATAAACACAAATTAATCAAGGACTCTGAATTGAACCCACTGAGTGATAAGGATTCAAACAGGCAATAAACAGACTGTGAGATACTTTCTCTGTGATGTTTGAGGAACAGTGTTATTCCAGCTTTGTGTCTAGCATGGTGCAGGGGGCCGAGCTAGCTGGTGTGCTAAGGGATCTGTAGCACATGAGTACAGGTTTCATTTTCAGGGTTGCTGCGGATGCAGTTTTTGGTTTTTTGTGTTAGTTGCATGCAAATGGATGCTGTGGCACTCATAAGTAGAAAGGATGAATGCTCCCCATGCCACATGCCACGTGAATTTGTCAGGCTGAAAATAATAGTAGCTGAAACCAAAGTGGAAAAGGCATTTATATCAGCAATTTACTGGAAAAAAGAGCCCTGTCCAGTTCTTGCCCTCCTCCTGGCATTTCTTCCTCACCACTGCTCAGGACGTTCTGGACAACTCTAGCGAAAGGCTCCTGCTTGACCTTTGTGTTAAAATTTTGTAGAAAGAACAAAACAAAAAAAAATGCAAAACAATGAGTCCCACTCTGCTATTCCAGCTCTTCACACGTATCTGCATACCATGTTTAGAAAGGCTGTGGAAAAGCACATGCCAGCATACATTTGCTCACCTCTGATGGCTGAGATCACAGAATCACAGAATCACAGAAT
>NW_010156268.1:0-2807 GCF_000695765.1 Mesitornis unicolor
CCTGCTGTGGCAGGGGTTGCACTGGGGGATCAAGGGACAATTATTGGCTGTTAATATAACTGAATTAAATTATTTTTTGGATGTTTGGCTCAATTAAAATTTCAGTGTAAAATTATCTATTATATTAACATACCAATTAAATGAAACTTTGATATTGTAGTCTATCAACACTGATATGAAACACTACAGGTTTACAGTGTTTCATTTCATGACCAGTATTGGTCAGGATGTAGGAGAGATTTCAGTTCCTTTGTGTTTCATCCACTTTATTTTCTATGTGGTGGCCTGTAGGCAATTTTACCAGTATACCTTCCCAATTTCCTCCCCATTTCTGGACTAGTAATAGTACAGAAACTGAAACAGTATTTCTTCTCCCATAGATTGGTTTCTTTTATTACCTTTTTTTTCAGAACCAATGCCACTTTTTATTTTTCCCACAGATTTTGAAATGCCATTAAACTCTAAAAAAAATTGTTTTGTACCACATTATCTAACAGTACAAATGCATGTGGATTAAAACAGGAACTGAGTAGGAAAAGTATTTATAAAGTAAATATTAGGAAGTGCAGTAGCAAGCAGCATAGATACATCAAGAACCATAAGTGGAGTAGAGGAATTGTTTTCTCCAGGTTGATTTTTACCTTGGAGTTAGGCCTTAATTTCCAAACCGTTCATCATGTTGTTAGGAAATAGAAATAAAAATGTTACTAGAGTATTCAAAAATGTGTACCTGGGCCATTTTGATTGTGTTTAAAATACTGCAGTTTGAAAAGTTTCATCATCTTTGGCAAAGAGGTCTATAAATTGGACTCCATTATTCACAGGAATCATGAAAATGTGAAATATTACTGAATAACTTATCCTGGTACACTGTAATATCTACAGTGAGGTTTTTGAGATTGATAAATAAGGAAAAGTTGTGCTATGCTTTGCTTTCTTTTGAGTTAATGACAATTTTTTAAAGAAAAGCTCTGATCCTAACCCAAAAGCTCGTATTATTTATGAATCTGCTGTGAGATGGCAGCATGCAAACTCGTGTCACTAGGAACTCAATTCTCAGTTAATTCTACCTAACAGCAGCTCTAATTTGGGCTAGACAGAAAGGGATGTTAATAAATGGCTTGGCATATATGTGTGAACTTTTCCTACCAGGTAAGTATCTGCACTCGTTTTTGTCAAGTAGAAAGGGCATTTAAAGAGCATGGTTGCTATATGTCAAACATATCTGCATAGGTTCTGAATAGTGCATTGTATTAAATTAAATTTCTGGTGTTGCTCTGACCCTGACATTTTCAGGCAATTTAAGTATTACATTTTGTCAGATTATGAATGTATTATTATAAATGGAAGGAAACCCAACGACGTGTGGAGTCTACATTTTAATACTCTGCTAATCACAAATCAGTATCCTCAAATATAGCAGAATAAAAGCTGCTTGTTTTTGATTGTATCAATAGCTCCTATTCCTAAATACCTCTAAGAAAACACAAATTTTTAATACAAATAGCAAAGGCAAGTAACTGTTTGACCAAAGTGGTTACGATGTTGTTATAAATGCAAGAGAAAGCAGTAAGTATTTTAATACCACTGCAGAGGAATGCATTACATTCAAAATATGCACATATCAATGTAAGAGAAATTATTAGGAGCCCCAGCAGTATGTTTGTTTTGGGGCGAAGGAAACCACGTTGCTAAAATACTCACTGATAACAGCGCTTGGGGGAATATGTAGATAGATGTTCATTCCCAATGCAAGTGATTAATTGGCTCTTCAGTGTACAGAATAGATCAGAGGTTGCCATAGTGAATTTTCCCTTTCCCAACCTGACATTCAGAGTCTTGAATGGACTTAACTAGACACAGTAGGTGTTGTAAATGTTCAGTCTGTATTGTATCTGACCTTTGCAATTATTGGGTCCTTTTATTTTCTATTTGTTTGTTTGTTTCAGTTTACAATCCCAAGAACGAGGGCTTTTGTTGGAAACCATACACGGTGGGACTAAAACAACCATAATTATGTCTTAGCAAAAATTCGTCAGAGGGTAAGGGAATAAAGAAGCAGCAGAGCTCTACCAGGTTGATTTATGCAGCCAATATTAAAACACTGCTCAATTTTTCATTTTATTAGGCAATGTTATGGGTCCCATGTCATTTCCAATTCAGAATGGTCTAGCTGTTTCTGCCCGTGTTTGTATTAAATTTGCAATGGATCCTGAATCTTGCTAATTTAAAAGTTGTTTTATTTACTATTAATAAAAGACAGGAGGAAAAAGAATAAGGAGCATCTCTTATAAAGAATTAAATGTGAAATTTAAGAGGACGCTACATTTTCAAAGATTATCTGGTATGATTTGTCATTAATAACGGCAGCAGAAGCAGACTGCTGAGGATAAGACTTGGCATCCATCACACTTATTTCCTTGCTGAAGTGACTGGCAAAGGAGAGGGTCACACACAGAGTCACACAGAATCGCTTGGTTGGAAAAGCCCTCTGAGATCATCATGCCCAACCGTTTCTGTCTACCCACTAAACCATATCCTTAAGTACCTCGTCTACCCGCTCTTTAAACACATCCAGGGAGGGTGACTCCACCACCTCCAATATCTGAAAAATATGCTCGTCACTGAGTGATGGGCTGCATAACTTTACTGCTACTGCTCATACACCACCAAAAGTCAGTTTTCAATCGATTAAGGATGAACATTGTGGTTTTGGGTACCCATCTTACCTCAACATAGCTACAAAGGTACATTTCCACCATACTAAACTCCAAGCCACAGAATCGCTTGTTTGGAAAAGCCCTCTG
>NW_010156269.1:0-11859 GCF_000695765.1 Mesitornis unicolor
CTAACGTTCTGTGAGTCTGTGATTCTGTGATCTGCAGACCATTTAGGAACAGATCCCATCATGTTGGAGCTTTCTGTTATATTTTCTGTATTTTTATTTCTATCTGATGAATGGAGGATTTATTCAATCAATAAAGAGAAACCTAGAAATCCATAATACTGCACCAAATTTTATAACATACCCTGCACTTGTGACCAGGGATAGGTCTGTGAAAGCTGATCAGATCACTGGCTAAAATTTGGTGCAGATACAGAATAAAACAATGACAATTCAAGGAGAAGTTATAGCAGTAACTTGTTAATTTTGTCTCTCAAGAGGTCATAAAGAAGACTATTTGCTATACTACCATGTCTGTTGCTTGCTAGAAAGAGAACTAAATAATAGTAAAGAATTGAAGGATTGAAACAGCATTGATTTAGGTTCACAGGGAAAAAAAGCCTCATTAATCCTGGTTAGATCACACATATCCAGGGAACAACCGAATCCAACAGAGTTTATTTCATCTCTACCTAGTGAAATGATTGTTATAAGTCACAAAAATATACGCTGTTTTCACCTAGGAAACTAGGCTACATTGGAAGAGAAACAAGAAGCAGAAGTTGATGAGTAACATTACCTTATTTCAATGGGCACAAAATTCTGTCCTTAAGATCATTAATTACAGCTCTGTGAAGTGGTTTTGATAAAATCTTATTAAATGTTCCAGCCAACCTCAACACTCATTTTTTTTTGTAAAACACACATGGTTTTTCTACTGTCTTGGTTAATAAAAAAAAAAATACAGGATAATACTTTAATGAAAAGTGTTTAATATAATAGCACTTGATGTAGAGTTTCAAGATTTTTTATTTTATTGAAATTATTGAACAACTCAGAATTTTTCAGCTGGCCTTTTTCACACTACTGCAAAATTAACTAAAAAACCCCACTTATTAACAAAGTTCTTACCTCAATGCCTGTGATTCACGCAGGTTACCCATTATACTCCATAGTCCATGGATGACTAGATATTTGCAGTTTGCTGACTTGAGAAGTCTCTTTCGTTGCTGCAAGAAGGGCTTGCAGTAGCAGTAGACTGTTGTTTGCTACTGTCATTGCTCTAGAGCACATGGAAGAGTTGTCACTGTGTTTTGTGCTCACTCAGAGCAAAAACTCTTAGGCTCATTTCCCTATCTGTCTGTCAGCATCTCAACTGCTTAGACTATTAGCAAGTTTCATGATTGTTGAATGAATTGAAATATGCTTAGCAAGCAGCAGACCTATAGATAGATCCTGCTTATGATGCTTTTTTCTTTTTCCCCTCTATTACTTTTCAGTTACTTCCAGAAAACCATTTTAGAAACCTAATGTGTTACACATTGATTTAATTTTTTAAACAAGTTAGTGTTCTTCCTAGAAAAAGCACTACATGTATGGTAGATTATGCTACTAAGGAACCAAGTCCCTATTAATGAAACTGACTGCACTGAGCAAGAAATAAATATAAAGAATAAAAATTTTGACCAAATTCAATGTGTATTTCTATTGGAGTGTTTTCTTTTCTTTCCCACAAACATTAAAGCACTACAATGTCAGAAAGAAATTTGTAGCAGAAGCAGCATATGAACTGCTTCTTCAGATGATTATTTCTATAGCTGCAGTAGATTACTTCAATATATTCACTTACCTGCTTACAGTAGATTAGTGACAGACCTGGCCAATAAATAAGTTATGCAAAGAGAATTTTGAATTGCCAGATCAATTACTAGATTTCCATTTGTGTCAAAGAATAGTTATGCCCAATTATGAATAAGAACAATCCTGCATGGATTATATATTTAACCAGGAGAAGATGGGCTGCACTTCCATTGTACATTGTCCAAGAAGTATCAACTAAAGAATTCCCCAAACTAATTTCAAGTAGGGATTTTATTTTAATATCTTGCAGTCTCCTAGCAAGCAGGAGAAACAAATGTAAAGTTTTCCTTTCTAATTATTTGCACTTTGCTCTATCACAAAATGCTAAAAATTAATGTTATTCCATTGATATTTCACTGAGATGGCATAAAATTATGATTTTACTTGTTCATCTGAGCATTGTAATTAATGACAGAAACCATTTGTTTGATATTGAGGCCTAAAACAATTGATTTATCTTGGGGAAATCAATTTCTCCTTTTCATCTTCAGGGAAAAGAGGAATCACAATTAAACTGTTAAATAAATAACACTAAATCTTATTCACTCAGCACATGAATTCTAAAAACCACTTTCTCTTCTAATCAGCAAGTCATGGTCCACTAATGGATGGATATTTACTAACATTTACAGAAGATCATTAACTCTTAGAAAGATACATAGACACCATCACTGCAGAAACTTTGTCCAAGGAAGAGTATTTTCCCATTTTATACACACACCACTTTACAACATATAAGAGATGTATGATAACAATGGGTAAGGATGTATGAATCTACAAGGACAACAAAGCAACAGGCCCTTTCACAAAAATAATCCCTCTGAGTTGTGATGGAGCTGGAAGAAGAAAGGGCATGCTTTAACTAGAAGAATATCATATATAAAAGCTAAAACTGAAGTTGATAAGGTCATCTGTCATATCTGGAAATTAGATAAAACAACAGGAAAGAAAATAAAAGCTCAAAAGTTCCTGGGAGTTGGTTCATTGCTATGGCAGAGACATTTGTTGACTGACACCAGATTTATTCAGCAGATTAAGGGAAAGAAGTTACAATATTAACAGTATGTAAAGCATCAGGAAAAAACCCAGAGATTTGTATAATTAATTTTCAATTCTTCATTATTACAGTAATATTTTAGAAAATGCTAAATGCAACTGTGGCTCCAGCTCTAGCAAAAGTTAGTAGGCACACTCAGCTTTTTTGCTCTTGATAGAAAGGGCTGCTTAAATGTCTCTTTGTAAAGTGATGCGCAGAAATAATAGAAACTACTATTGCAAAACTTCCCTAGAGAGTGACTGCACACAGAAAGACATCAATCTGACAGTCTGCATATAAATGAAAGGCATGGAAAGGTGAAGTCAGCTGGAAAGCAACCAGGAGCTGCATCATCTCTTGCACAGGGTACACACTAAAAAGGCAGGCTTGGACTTTGGAGAGAGGAGGTCTACCCTCCAGCTGTGCACAATGCTCTGCATGCACACTTTGCAATAATGCAGGGTCATACACACAACAAACCCCCAACCCTTATCTCCCTTTCCTTCCCTCTCAGTGGAAGCAATCTGGTCAGATGTCCACATCCAGCCAACCATGCAGCCCCAAGACAAGAAAATATTTGAAATTAGGACAGAAGAGTGAAACATGAAAACAGGAAAAATCAGTGAGGGACTACAAGGCAGATCCCCAGTATTCTGCAGTGCCTGCCATAGCTTAGGCCCTCATCCACCAAAACTCATAAGCAAGACATAGATGCAGCCCTGAAACCTGGCTCAAATTCTCTTCTGCAATCTGTTCATTGTAAAGTTATGCGTCCTGTTTGATCTCTATGGAGTCCTAAAGGCAATCTGATGGGACTTAGATTTGGTTTTAGTTATCAATTGATTGTCTGAAAGCATCAGAAGTACGTGCTTTAACACATCAAAATGTTTCATTCGTGTTTGTGGTATATTGAACCTAATTTGTACTCTCACTAAGTTATCAGAAAGACATATAGGAGTTCTCATGTGGGAATCTCGCTTCTCCTCTGGCAGCCGACTTTAATCTGATCAGGACAGAGTTCAATCACATGGTTCCTGTAACTCAGCAGGACAGTCAACTGATGACCAAGTCCCATCAGATTGGGGAAAGTGAAGCACCTGGATATCACCATGTGCTCAAACAAGGAACTTAATTTCGTGATAAAACATAAACAAATTTCAAATCAGGTTTCCATCTGAGTTGACCCAATCGTAAACGTTCTTTGAACTGTTATCTAAAGTATGCAAATATACAAATTTTATCATCATTAAAATTAAAGTTTTCCTGCAAAAAAATACCTTTTTCCAGTTCCATAGAAAATTTCCAATCAGCTCTATTTTTAAAAGTGTGATTTGTTGTCAGGTGAAATAAACATACAGAACAGTCTAAAACACAAGGTTATAAACAGAAGGAGCTGAACATACAGAAATATATTGGATCCATGACAAAGAACGCAGACATATCTCTATGCAGGTTTATCTATATTCAGAAGTAAAAATACATGAATATACCTGACTAAATAAAAGACGTCTCTAATCTCTACTGCTCTGAGCAACAATTTCACCAATTATACAGATCCACCATCTTCATTCATTCATTAATACTAAACTCATTAATAGGAAAAACATTGAGTCCTACCCTCACTTTTTCTCACACAGTAGGCAGGCAGAAAGTTTATGAGGAACTAAACAAAATCCCCTTCTGCTGCTCTGAAGGATAAAAATAATCTTTTTTTTTTTCCTCACAGCAAGGGTCTGCATACCTATCAGAAAGGTGTCCTGCTCTGACTATACTACTGGATATTTGCCTCACTCTAAACCAGAATGTTTTCCTGTAACAATCGACCCATGCCTTCAGTATACACAGTGGACATGCTCTTACAACTGTTTTTATGTTTCAATTTGTAATTAGAATCTCAGTTTATGTTGCAGCAAAGAAAAGACCTGAAATAAATAACAACCTCCTACTCTGCTCTACAAGGTATGAGCCTGGAGAATAAAACCAGCAAGATAAGGTTTGCAGTACAAGCCATATAAATGCTTATTCCAGAACTAATGAATACCGATGTAATTATGCAGCAGTCATTAGACAAACTCTCTTAACAAGAACAGTTCAAAATACAGTATTTAAACCTACCATGAACAGTATTATTGCAGAACAAGAATCTTTAGCATTGCTTATGAATTTTGAAAAGTGAAGTAACTTAGGTCTTAAAAGTAGATTGCTCAATGAACAGAGGTTCCTATACTAGTAATTACACAGTTGAAATGACTTCTTAAGAATCTTTGTTAAAGAATAAAACTAGGCACAAGATTTCAACCAATCTGGAAGGAAAGGTAACACAATCCTGCTTTGTGGATGTCTGATTTGAGTGAAAATCCTGGCTAGGAGACCTTGGTCAGGTCTGTTGAGGTCCAAGACTCCCTCTGAGAGCTGACTGTACTTTCTGTACAGTCTTTCACTTGAATTTGCTGCATCCAGCCCTGTGAGAAACCTGCAAAAAGTCTTTATATGCTTCAAGAATGAGAAACTGTAATTCGGTCTCAACTAAGTTGTGTTCTACAGTTTCTATAATTTATTTTGTGAATTGCCTCATGTCATAACCAGGATTTCCAGTTTTTGTCAGCATGAAGAGAGTTGGCAGTGCATCATGTGTGTTCACAGACACACACAGACATTAGGAAATTAAGAGAGAACCATTTACAGTTTTTGCATTGAAGGAGAAAGGCTGTATAATTTGCACAATATTTTAAAATACAAGCAAAGATTAACATTTTAATTTCCAAAGTGAAGATATAAGTCCTTCTGAAGAACAATAAGAGTATTGTTCAACCCTAAACCACCAAATGGCAGACATCCTGCATTAAAGAAAGAGGTAAAATACCTAAAAAAGTGGAAGAATCAGCCAGCAGTCCAAAGCTGTGAGCCCATCAGAATACATTATTAAAAAATTAAAGATGAAATTCAATTGATATAGAGGTTGGTATTAACTTCAAAATGAAGAAAGGGGAAACAAAGATGCCTTGAGCAAGTGAAGAGTGCCTCATAAAAGATAACATGCACCACCACCACTGCTTCATCTGAACCAGGAAAAAAAATATTTCATTTACCCCTTTAATTAAACGGACATGCTCTTTTTTTCTGCCTGATAAAGACTCTCTGGATTGAAAGTCTGTGTCAGTGAGGAAGTCAGGAATTTTATAATTCACAAGATAATGTTAGCTGCTACTGAATATGCAGATCCTTTTCATAAAATATGAAACTCAGACCCTAAACAGATTTAGAGGGCTGGCAAGGGAGTGCTTTGCAGGAATTTTCTGCCAGGCATGAACTGAATAATATCACACCAGGTTTTAGAAGGAAAAATATTGCCCCCCTCAGTTTGTAGATACTACCTGAATTAGGTCTGTCAGATCTAAATTGTTGCTCCTGTCTGTAAGAGACTCTAAAAATGGTGCTTTGTGGGCCCACGCTTAGAGATCAAGGAAGGAGTGTCACTCTGGAATGCTATTTATATCTCTATAAAATCAAAGAAAAACGAATGTAAAAACATAACAGCTGTGTTGATAATTTCTAACATCTCCTCAAAAAGGCCTTCACCTTTATTTCCCCTGCTCTACTTTCTTTTGCCTATTAACATTGTATAGCATCGCATTATGGCACACAAAACATAATAAAAAGTGTTCCAATCACAAAGAATTTACAGTAGGTCATACAGTGGGACAGTGACAGCACCTACAGTATTTACAGATTATGAGAGAAAAACTAACATTATGACAAGTTTATTGTAGTCACTAAATTAAGACTTCAGAATACCTGGAAAAGCATTTAATATAAGTGACTAAATGATACAGAAAGCAAATGTGCTTATGAGGAAGTTCTATAACCATTCTCCATAGCTAGAACAAGAGCAAATTATTTATGCTTGGGAAATAAATCCATTGCCGGTCTTGAAAAGCCCTAGCAAGAATAAACTTAGCCTTGTGCTGAATACAGACAATAAATGCTTTGCTTCAGACACATTAAAACATACCACAGTCTAAAGGCATAGCTACTGAGAGCTGTAATACTTGTTAATAATAGGTGCCTTTGGAACAAGGAATATGTTATAAAGTGATCACATAATTTACTGTAATTTTCCCTGTCCAAAATAACCAAAGAAAACTTTGGCCTATGTATTCAGATACTCTAGGCACATTACAAAGAAGCATAATTCTATATTGTTGAAAAAATGAAGTAAACAACCAGCTGTGACTGTAACTATATCATTTGCAAGCCACCAGCAAAGCAAGCTGATTGTGCAAAAACTCAGGATAACATAGCACAAAATACTGTGATTTGTAGCAGAGATTTTATTCTGCAAGCACTTCTCCTCCAGGAGAGCTCAAATCAAAATGAAGAAAGTGGAAAGACAGTAGCCACATGTTTAAAGCTGAGATGATCAAGGCACTGAAGAAGGCGGCTGACAAAAGATACTTTCTACAGACACAGCAGAAAAATTATTAAAGCATAATCTCACGGAATCTATTAACAGGTTAAGAAGGAAAACATTTTCAGGGGATCCTCTACTTACCTTTATGTTTGCAACTGCATCAGATCCATACTATCTCACTGCCCATCAAAAAACTCCATTGCCAGAGAAGAAAGTGTATCTTCAGAAACACATTAAATAACAAAAACTAAATCACATGTTTAACTACATCTATGAAGAGGGGCACCACCCCTCAAAACTATGATTAGGATACTCACTACGACCGGAAGATGTGGTTCCTGAACTATTTCTATATCACATTACCTTTGTTTTCAATGGCAATCCTCTCAGTAGCTCTAAAAACAAAAGCAAAACACAGCAGAGACCAGTGTGAGCCAAACAGTACGGAGCAGAGCATGGCAGGTTATCATGATAGATAGCTCTCAGAACAGCTGAAGGTCCCCTGTTTTGGCTGCTGCTTTTATTCATTGGCTTCATGCTGTAGTTTTGCCCAAGAGGAGAGGGGAAAGGAGGCCTCCAACAAATGAGAGTTCATTTCCATCACACAGCTCTGCTGTCAGTAGTTAACTGACTATTCTTGCCCTGGCTTCCAATGTACCCTATATAACTGCTAAAGCATTTGTATTTTTCTTCTACTTGTTTCAATCACTGAAACAGTAATAAGACTCCTTTTTATATATAAAACTCCAAATGTTCTCAAGTACTCTATTTCCCATCTCATTTGTAAGGAGAAAAGGGACAGTCGGATTTTCTATTTTCCATTTAGTTATTTGCTACAATGCCTTTGGGAAGTAGCTATTTTCCTCATTTTTGTTTAAATAAGAGCCCTATTTAGGAGCCTTTATTTGTTTTTGAGAATCCATGCCAAAACAAAACCCAGTAATGACTGGCTAAAATACAATTTACTTCCACAACGTAAACTCAATTGAACCCTACATCAAAGTAAGGATAGGGATTGTGGCCTGAAAGAGAAGCTGAAAGAAAGCAGTTTTCCCCTTCAACAGGAATTTAGTAATAAAGTCTGGTTTCAGGCTCAGGTGCTGCCATAGGAACCTTCTTGAAGCCACAAAGTTCAGTGAGAGGAACTTAGTCCTGAAAAAACTACTAAATGCCAGAGGCGACAATAAGAAATAGGTGGAAATAAGGTGCCTTGTTACCCTTGTGGAAACTTACTGCTTTGATTTCCTTTCTTCTTGTAGATATGATAAATACACCAGAAATTTCTCAGCCTGTGCTTCAGGCTCTTCTGAAGTTATTCTGGTACTGTCACAGCACCCTCAAAGAAACATGAATGGCTTTTTAAGAGACCTGTCAGTCTATTACTAATGGAACATCCTGCAACTAAGATTTCTACAGAAATACACCTGGTACTGGATATTAATTGCCAAATGAAAAGCAGACAAACAAACAAACAAACAAAACATACCTAGTCTTAAAATGTTCTACAAGCAATCAGCTAATAACACAAGTGCTGCTTCATGAAAATGTTACATCTCTTGTACTTTGCAGCCTACGATACCCAGTACACCTCACTTTGATATGCACATGGCATATATACTCACAGAATGCAACAAAGCATTTTTTAGAAATTAAAAGCTTAAACAGATGTGGAAGTTTCTTCAATGACTTCATACTGCCAGTCCTCTCTCACGAGAAGGAAGTTTTAACTACTTCAAACTTACGTCCTAGGCTGCCAAAGCAAGACAGGAGGTCTGTGATGGGGTTCATACCTAACTAGCAAGGAAAGGAGCTGATGGCTGAAGGTAAAAAAACACACTGCCATACAGCAAAGGTGATAGTGGAACGACGGTGTCCAGAATGGGCCACACTTGCCGGCTCCGAGCCAAAAAGCCCATATCTGTGAAACTGCAGTGTGAGCATCTGATCTGATACTGCCACCACAAAGACCACCACCAAATGTGTTTGCTGTCTTTTTGCAGACTAGGGCTACAGGATGTTACATTTGTCCAATGCAGTGGTGATAAAAGTATTGATTAAAGTATTGATTACCTTGATTATGGTACCCCACTCCTGATACTGAGGGTATCTAGGTAATTACTTTAGACTAGATGCTGAAGCATTAGTTAGCTAAACCAAAGTAATATGAATTCACTCCTAACCACACAGTCTACTACTAAGACAGTATCATTCAAACCTATTTCCATGATTATTGTGGTCTATGAGCTTACCAACTAGACCATGTTTATAAACTACGGGTCCTTAGCAGTTCTTCTACAACATTCTTCTGTGGGATATGTAGAAGCTTTACCAATTTGTCCAGTTATGACACGCATTTTCTCAGACTGAATACCTGCTATGGAAAATTAACTTGAAAAAGAAGGCAGAGTGCAGAAAGCAATCAACCAAATTTCTATACCATGAAGATCGTGCATATTACTTAGCAGTATTTCTACTCAAGGCCAAAAGAAGATAATGCAATACAGTAGTGCTGCTAAAACATTTTTATAGTAGGAGTCAAAGTCAGAAGTATATGCAAGTATCTTTTCGTCTAAACATTAAGAGAGAAAGGTGCCACTGACTTAGAAGATGAGAATCCTTTAAAAGGGAAGCAATGAAGAAGTCTGGGAATTATTCCCAGAGAAGACGCATTGATTACTTGTGTCAGTAAAGTCATAGAGAGACAGAGTGTGTCATAGAGAGACTCCACTCTGGTATCTACATTTTTTAATGCGGCAAGAGCTGCCTTATCAGATCGTTCCTTAATGCAACAACAGCAACAACAAAATCCTAAGAAGGAAAGCATTATGCAAACATAGCAGGAAAACCAAAGAGGCTCTTTAAGTGCCTCCAACGTAATCCCTGCAGCTGCTGCTATCTGGCCCTTTCAGAACAGTGATTTAAGGAGCCTTAGCTGGGATCTGAAGTGCTGTGAATTTTACCTAAGAACCATCTAAATAAACACAATGAGCAGAATGGATACAGCAAACACCACAGGGCTCCCATATAAAGAGGGGTATCACTAGAAACTCAGTATTATTATTGCCAGTGATAATAACAGAAAGAGACATCTTTACTTTTAAAAATCCACCTTTCCTCCACTTAACTGAGACAAAGTTGCAAAGGGTCCTGAGATACCACAGAGGAGAAAACCAAGAAAAGGTCTTCTGGCATACAGGTGCTTGTCTCCTTGCAAACCCTGATCTTGTGAAAAAGGGCCAATGGGTAAGTTCTCCATTGCTGAGCAAGCCTTCCTCACCAATGTCATGCAATACTACCTCTGTTACATGAAACTGCTGGCAAAGTCTCTGGTCTTGATCCAAAGCTTGACTGATGCCTGGAGTAAGCACCGTGGCAATTCAACCTATGGACCGTACTCCAGCGCAAATGGACTAGAAAATGTGTTAAGCCACTCAACTTCTATGTTCTCCAGCAGTGAATAGCTGTAAAACTGTCTGTAAAGAACAATGAGAAACCACAGCCAAGGTGCACTCACGCTTCCAGGGACAGAGAGAAGGACTGATTTCACTCATTTTCTTTGATAAATCTCAGATGAGAAAAATGTCTATAGAAAGTAAGAACTTTGAGGTAGAAACAGGGTCTATTCAAATACATCCATGTGCCCTGAAAGTGCTTCAAGACGTTCTCTTTCACACAGTCCAGCCTTTAGACAGATGAACTTTCCACACACATATTGAAGGATTTCAGTCCTTTCAAATTAGAATAAGCTGAGAATGGATCCCAAGCGTTCCTTCAGAACTGCTGCTTTTCTCCCTAGTTATCCCAGTTGCCAGTGATAAACAGACAATGGAAAATGAATGGGAAATATCTCCTTGCTATCATTTCTTTCTATTGTAAGAAAATTTGTACTAGATTTGGATTCAAATTATTGTATTCAAAGCCTGTAAAAGGAACTATTTATTCCACATGTTTTCTTTCAGAATCAACTACAACTAAATAAATTTCAGGATCAACATAAACAGCCAGTTAGCACCAATTCCAATGAGGTTTTACTGTTTATCCTCTGAAACAATACATAGATTTCTAAAAAGTGCAGGGGTGTTTATCTGAAAGTCTTTTTTTTTTCCACGCTTCAGGCACTACAATAAGAATGTGGGGTAGACAGTACTTTCATAAGGAGGATCTGCCTCCAGCAGTTACTGCAATGGACTAAAAATAATAAGAAAACACACTCTTGTCCTATTCTATGAATATATAAAAAGAAAATTCAAAGAACATTTTATACTAATAATATTATATATTCAAATGTTCAAACTCAAAGCGTGAGATTCAGCCCTTTCTATGTCTTAGCAGAGAAAGCCTTCTTACCAGGACTCTTACAGAGTCCACTACACCAGTGGAGATCTAGTGAATACAGTCACTAGAGTCTTGAGAGCTCTTCATTTCACCCAGGTGGGCCAGTAGAATAATTTTCCAGATGCACTGACTTCAATCATCAGTCCTCCACTGCCTTTCAGAAGAGCTTATGTACCTTGCATGCATGTAGGCATTATATTTTAGTGTTTTAATTTGGAGCTGCATCCCACCTTTGCACATGAGCCCTCCTCTTTTGGAGGAGACCTGGAGAAGGTTTAGCGCTCATCAGAACTGGTAGAGGGTTTCTGCTTTCACCTTCAGCTAAATCCTACCACAGCTTTGGTTCTTGAGGGAAATCTTATAGCAGAATGCTAATTTCTGTCAGGAAGCAACAGCAGGA
>NW_010156269.1:11890-20479 GCF_000695765.1 Mesitornis unicolor
TCACAAAGGTCAATAGCCAAGTTTTATGTGCAGCAAGCTGGAGGAGTCCACAAGCTCACAGGTTCATAAGTCCTTGTGAAGGAACTTGAGCATTTCAATCATTGTTTAATCAGAAGACTTGAATAAGGCTTATACAAACTGTGCCTTATGTAAAAAGATGAAACTGGTAGCCTAGTAATAGCATATTCAAAGAATTCCTTACAAAACATTTTTATTATTGGAGAAATGCTGTTGTCAAGTTAAAATAATCTGGGATCTCATTAGGAATCTCTGGAGCTAAAAGCATAGTCACAGTTTAAGCTGACAGCTTCTGTGGCTCTTCTGCATAAACACAATGAAATGTGGATTGGACCGTTACAACTGTAAAATAAATGCTTGTGAATTCCTGCCATAATAAGGATGTGAAAATAAGCAATATCAATTTTAGGCAAGTTACATATATGTTACCTTTAGAAACAGTCTCTGTTACAGCTGAATATTGCTTCCAGCACTGGACATAGCTGACTATTCTGTAATATTCTGGTTCTTTGAGCAGGTTCAGACTCAAAGCTAAAAGCTGATAATGTTGGGATAAATACAGAAACCTCTGCACTTACTCTGTTTTACTAGAGAATCCTTGCTCAAAAGCAAACTTTCCAGGCCAGAGATGTAGGGGAAAAAGTCTTAGTACCACTGTAGTGAGAATTACACTGAAATCAGCAAGTCCAGGACCTCCACCTCCAATTTAGCTGATGGAAAACTTCACAAAGTTATTTTTCTTTCTATGACAGTAGGGGTCACAACATATAGTTGCACAGCAAATCTCAAGCAATTATCTAAAGGTCTTATGTCTGACAGAAGGGTGGATTTTTGAAGAAAAATAGCATATTTTAGACATGAAATGTCTTGGTTATCAGAAAGAATTTGCTATTGGGGTTTGGAGGATACCAAAAAGCATGCATGCCATGCAGGGATCCTGATCACTACTGACAAGAAGTGTTCCTGACAGCCCTAATACTTATTTACTGAATTCATATATTCAGATCTGATAGGCAAAAGGCCTGAATCTTTGCCTTCAGATAACATAGAAATTGCCAGCATCATTCAGCTATTCAGCACTCTTAGGAAACAGAAATACTGCCAAACTTGTTTTTGTTGTTATCCAGTGCGAGAGATGCCACACATGCAATATCACCACAGCACAACATACATTGATGATTCCCCCATTCATTCCAACATTCCTCTGTATACAGCAAAACCTTTCAGGTTGGGAAGATACATATTTAAGGCTGGCCAAACACTACCTAACATCATGTTGCACCTGTGTGTCACCCAGAAGAGGTACAAGTTCAGTCACATACTACCCTCTTATAAGCTTCAATTCATTTTAACACAGAAACCCTCAGTGCAACTGTTGGCACGATGGCTGGTCAGAACATTGCCTTTTTATGGAAGATTTTTTTTTTTTTTTTAAAACTGTTCCTTGTTCAATTAAAAAAGAACTTACCACTTTGGTCAGCTCTGACAGCAGTCCTTCTTATGCAAACCAGAAGTACCTCTCAAATGGAGAAGCATCTCAAGCAGAGAGACAGCACGCAGCAGCATGCAGCTCTTAGCATGAATTCGCTCACTCTTCCTCCAAACCAGGAGGTTTCTGACATGAATTATTGGTAACTCCCTGAAAAAGAGGATGAATTAATCAACAAGAAGAGATAGTCTGCTAGACACCACACTCGCAAACAAGGAGGAACTGATCAGGGATGTGAAGGTCTGTCCAACTTTGGCTTCAGAGACAATCAGATGGTGAAGTTCAGGTTTCTGAGAGAAGAAAACAAGGCAAATGGCAAGATCACAACCTTGAGCTCAATGGCATAAAAATCGGGAGAGAAGAGGTGTCCAGAATTGCTGACTGATTTTCAAGGATCATCTCCTCCAAATTAATTTCCTGAGTAGGAGGAAATGAAGTGTGAATGAGCAAGGAACTCCTGACTAAACTAAAATGATAGGCACATGGTAGGTAGAAGAGGGAACTGGTGACCCAAGAGGAATACAGAGACACTGTCTGAGCATGAGGAATGGTGTTAGCAAAGCCAATACCCATCTGGAGTTGAATCTGACACAGGACCTGAAGGGCGACAAGAAAGGCTTCCACAAGTACGTCAGCAACAAAAGGAAGACTAAGGGAACTGTGAGCCCACTGCTGAATGGAACAGAGATCTGGTGACACAGGACATAGAAAAGACCAAGGTACTCAATGCATTTTTCACCTCAGTCTTTACTGGAAAGACCTGTCTTCAGCAATTCCAGGTCCCTGTGAGACCATAAGAGTCCAGAGCCAGGAAAACTTGCCCTCCGTGGAGGAGGATCAGGTTAAGGAACACTTACACAAATTGAACATACACAGGCCTATGGGCCCTGATGAGACACAACCATAACTGCTGAGGGAGCTGGCAGATGTTACTGAGAGGTCACTCTCTCTCTTTGAAAGGTCATGGTAATCAGGGAAGGTTCCTGAGAACTGGAAGAAAGCAAATGTCACTGCCAACTTCAAGAAAGGCAAAGAGGAGGATCTAGGGAACTGCACCTTGATCCCTAGAAAAGTTAAGGAGCAAACAATGCTGGAAACCATTTCCAAATATAGTAACTTCAAGAAGATAATTTTGAGCAGACAACATGGATTTACAAAGAGGAAATAGTGTCTGACCAACCTGATAGTCTTCTGCAATGAAATTACAAGCTTGTGAACAAGGGGAAGGCAGTGGATGTTGTTTACTTTGACTTTAGCAAGGCTTTCAACACTTTCATAACAACCTCATGGACAATCTGAGGAATACAGGCTGGAAAAGTTAAATGTAAGGTAGATTGAACACTGGCTGAACTAACAAACTGAAAGTCCACTAATGGAGTACACCATGGGTTGATACTGGGGCCAATACTCTTTAATTACTGACCTGGGCACTGGGACAGAGAGGACCTTCAGTAAGTCTGCAGAGTTTGAAAAACTGAGTGGTGTGGTTGATACACCAGAGGGTCTTACTTCCATTTAGAGGGACCTCAGCAAACTGGAGAAATGGGCTAACAGAAATCCTATGAAGTTCAGCAAAGGAAAGTGCCAAGTCTTGCCCCCCCAGGATAGCCTGCCCCCAAGCTGAACATGAGCCAGCAATGTGCCCTTGTGGCAAGGAAGGCCAACATCCGCCTGGGTTGCATTTGGCAAAGCACTGTCAGCAGGTCAGAAGAGGTGATCCTTCTTTACTCAGAACTGGTGAGGCCACAACTGGAGTGCTGAGTCCAGTTTCGGATTCCCCAGCATGCAAGAGACATGGACATACTGGAACAAGGTCAATGAAAGACCAGAAAGGTGATTAAAGTATTGGAGCATCTGGCGTATGTGGAGAGGCTAAGTAACTTGGCACTACTCAGCCTGAAGAAGAGAAGGCTCAGGGGGATCTTACCAAAGTGTATGAATATATTAGGGTGGGGAGTAATGAGGAAGGAGATGAGCTTTTCTCAGTGGTGCCCAGTGACAAGAGAGGCAAAGCCCACTAATTGAATTGCAGGAAATTCTGTTTAAACAGAGGAAAACAGCAATTTTTTTATGATAAGGGTGTTGAAACACTGATGCAGGTTGCTCAGAGAGCTTATGGAGTCTCCATCCTTGGAGGTATCCAAAATTTGACTAGACACCACCCTGGGCAATCTGCTCTAGGTGATCCCAATTTGAGTAGGGGGTTTGAACCAGATGATCCCCAGAGGTCCCTTCTCACCTCAACCATCCTCTGATTCAGTGAATTGTTTGGCAGTAGCAGGCAACTTGCAGCAAACCATTTCCCAAAAATAGTAAAAGCTCTTTCCTTCTGAATACAAATGCACAAAAAGTCCAGTACTTGGAGGAAGATCAGGCATGTAAAAAAGGCTGCAAACAGACTTAATGTGCTCTCCAAGTACAATTACATGGCAAGAAGGACATAAGGCATACTATCTTCACCTGCCAAAAGAAACATTTGGAACCTGATTCTGGCTCCAAACTTTAGATAATCTGGACGCTACTAACTTAGTAATTGAATTATGGCAAGCTGTTCACAGAATATGAGTTTTCTTTTGCTCTGAGCTATGAAATCTTCCAGAGCAGCGTAAGCAAGTTCCTCATGCAAATTAGGCAAAGGCCTTCTTAGGTGAACCTGTGTCTTATCCACCAGGAAAGTACCTCAAGCAAGAAGCCAAAGTCTATGTTTAGAAGAAGGAGGAGGTATGAGAGTGTTTTCTCTATTTTTTTACACCATTGGGAAATCCCAGGCATGAATTTTTCAGGAAAAAACCTTTTGTTAACGATTTTTTCTTCAGAATTAAGTTTTCTAGCTGATAAGTAGGGAAAATCAGTTCTGAATCAGTCCCTGTAATTTTCCTTTACTTCTTTGGTACATTTACCTCACTAAGCAGAATGTTTAGCTCAGATTTATTTAGTCTGGGGATATCTACAACTTACAAAATTAGGCCCATAAAAATACTTCTAGCTCATTAGTTGCAGATAAGCACTAGGCACTTGCTTGTGGGAACAAGAATCAGAATGTCTATACTTGGAAAAAAGTCCCACTAAAACTGGATGGTAAAAAATTGCCTTCCAGTATCATCAGAGCTAACACGCTAAGTTTTGCTTTTCTGGTATTTATATATAGTCTTACAAAAATACTTAAAGCAAATCTTAGGCAGCAAAGAGTGTTTCTCCTCTCATCTGATCTTATGGTTATATATTAAACACACTGCACTCCTATGTATGAGAGTGTCTGCACTAAGTTTGGTAGCATTGTCTTTCAACAGGTATATTACCTTGTAATTGTAACAGCTTAAGACCACTACCTATGCAAATCTTACAAAGTAATCAGGAATAAGAACAGGAAAAAATGTCTTACAAAAATATTTCTAAATATTTTTTGCACAAATTAACAAAATTTCAACTATTGAGAGGGCTCTGACTAGACTTGACTAACAAACTCAGAAAGGTTTAGATAGAGTTGTAAATTTTTTATATAAGAATGACCATTAAACAAAAATCAAGATCTGAAAAAAAAAATCTAGCAGATTTGTTTTTAATTAATTCTTTTTTCTTTAATTTCTCTTTCCAGATGGATTAACATTACATACTTGAAAGTCTTTTTGTGGAAAATAGTCCTATTGTTAACTAGGTCATATTTAACATGGGAATGAAAACATTATTTATTGACTACCAAAAATGTCTTTGCAAAAAAGAAAGAATTTGAAACTTAAAACAAAACAAAACAAAAGAAAAACCAACAACATCCCCACAGAGGAAAAGAAGTGGGTTGTTTTGTTCTTCTTTCATCTGGAGCATAGGGAAAGTGAGCTATAACATATATACTCTTCAAAAAGCAGCTGCTTCTTCATAGCACTAGTTTTGTGCTGTGACACACTGCCACTATTTTTATGGGTCCAGGAGACCTGGTTAGCTCTTCTGAAGTAGGCAGCTATCATGAAAGTTTCATCCTCTGTTGAAAGATACTGAACTATCCCTATCCACTGGAGTGATCAGACATTGGCATGCTCAAAGTATCTATCAGCAAGGCTGTCTTGGAAAGCATTGGTTTCACAGGAAGCATAGGCTTTTTTTGTTTTTACTTCCCATCAGAAAGTGCCAGCTTGACTGAACCAAGTCACTACTGGAAGGTGGTGGCAGCTTCAATGAGAAAAGGAGCTCTGCTTTAGATGACAATTTTTGGTCAGAGCGAAGGAAGGACTTGTTGGTTCCAGAAGAATCAACATCCAGGTTGTTAGCACGCCTGAGCTCACCTTGTCACACCCCAACCAAGCAGCAGACCACAGCGCCATTTTGCCCATGACTAGGGACTCTTACAAAGGATTTTTTGAAGGCTTTTAAAACCTTATAAGATTGTTACGAGCTCTTCCAGAGTGTTTCCTTTAACTTCATTCTTTTCTTCTCATTTAATATTTCTGAGCACTGACTACAAACAATGTAAGCCACTTTAATGTTAATATTCATTGTCTTTGCTTTATCAGGCATCTTCCCCACAAGCCCTGGCATCTGTTGTCCAATACATCTAAACAGAATGGGGGAGACTGCACTGCATTCCAGTGAAAGACAGGTAGGCTGGAAATAAGCCTTTGTTACTTTTGCTATCAACCAAATGTGAGTTAAAACTAACATACAAGTAGAAGTGTTGCTTACTTATTTTAAAGAAAATTCAATTTCATAGCTAAAATCATGAAGCTTCCTTAAGTTTTTCTAGTTAAAATCATGATGCTTCACATAGCATGAGCAGCTTCATCAGATCGTTCGTAAAGCAAAGTATGTAATAGGATGAGATGATGGAAGAGTGTAATTGATTCAATCTGTGTCATTCACTTGAGTTTCTGGAAGTTTGCTTTTCCAAGTCCTTAAAGCAAAGAATGGGGTCTCCCTTATGCATTTGGACTTACCCTGCTTCTTACATATTAAAGATGATGATAAAACTAACCACAAAAGGTACTCCTAGCACAAAGTATGACTCCATGTGAAGTTCTTGCCATAAAGTCCAGCTCCATTCTCAGAGCTAGCATTCCCAGTACAGAATCAGGAAACTCAAACTGTTTTTTCACTTCTTTTCTTCATTATTTTTGTCCAAGTGTTCTAAAATAAATCTATTCTTTTGCAAGACAGAATACAGCTTTATTATATGTGTTTATGAATATACACACACATATTAATATACCATATACATGTAAGTATCTGTCCCAGTCAGGATATCTTCACCTGATGGATATTTTTTAAGCTCTGATTCTGCTCTTCCCTTACTTCTGCGTAAGAAAGTCTTTAAAAAGAGCCAGAAGGGCTCTGATCACATACTCTAAGACTACTCCTTGAACCACTGGGACTGATCAGAAACAAAGATGAGGAGCTTTCACATTACAGAAAACAGATAAACAGAAAAATATTATATAACACCAACATTTGCTCAGCCAAGTAAGTTCTCCCCCACATGCTCAACCAAAACCTGTGGGCAATGCAATTATCACTTATTCTAGTTGGAAGATCACCACCCACCCAATTCCACACACAAAACCTTATGGCTTGGGTTTGTCTGGTTTTGTAGAAACAGTCTTAACTTCTCTTTGTTCAGTGTGGATCTCATCCACAGATGACAAAGCATGATCAGCTCCAATTTGCTCTTCCTGCTAGATGCTTTTGTGGCCCATTTTTAACAGTGTCACATGAAGGAGACTACACAGTCTCCTGTGGCAGTGTTGGTGTTCTACTAGGCTCAGAAACATGTTACTGTTAGAAAGTTTTTCCTAACATCTTCCTGACCTGTCCGGGATGGCTACCCATAGTAAATTATCCCCTGCCTCTTTGCAACGGCCTTGAAATAACAGATACAATGCTGTTATATCCCCCTCCCACTTCTACCTCTGAGCTAAACAACCCCTTTTCCAATATTCTTCATTCCTTCCATTCAGGTGGTGTTTTCTCTAGGCCCCCAACTCTTCACTCTTCTGCATCCTGGACTCCATCCTTCAGTCAATACTCTCAAAGTTGTGGCCATGACCTCTGCAGCCCACAGGCACAGATGTGTGGCTTCTCCCTCCCTGCTCACACAACCAGACCCCTCAAGTGTCCAGGGCAGGCTAAGAGTGTCCTGACCTCAACAAGGAGATTTCTGGGACAAAAAGCACACAAACCTCTGATATCAGCCAGCTAAGGTCTCACCAAAAGGTACGGAATATAGTTTCTATCAATCTTTAATATTTCTCTAATGCATCTATAATTTCAGTGTAGCAGTTTGAAGACTCCCATTTATTGTTAAATTTATTGCACCTCTATCATCCACCAGAATGATTTGGGATGTCAAAAGTGAAATATGCACAAATTGCTCTACAAGTGATAGGATATAATTCACCTCTGAGCCATCATGATACTGCATGGAGAAGTGGTGTGCTAGATTTCAGGTCATTCTTTCTGAACCACTCTCCCAGTGAGATCTTCTTTCAAGAGAAATTTCACATTGAATTTTACAGTTTGCTCACAAATATGCTTGGCATATCTGTGAATTTTTCCACTTCAAAAAGATCTCTCAATTTTCCAGGATATCCTCAAAAACCAAGAGGTAGTCATTGTCCACAGACTTTTTTGAGTCCTTCCTTGAAGAAAAAATTATGAAAAGATATCATGGGGATTAAAATGTCCATCTGGGCATGCAGAATCACACAGACAGAACCACTGAACCAGTAACAAAAGCAAAGCTGAAATGCAGGACATGCTGTACCTTCTTGTTGTCGTCCATTTAACAAATAACCAGGAATACACAAAGATTTTGAAGACACCAGAGAACAGGAGCTAGCATCTCTGCGGATGCAAAATCTTAGTTTTGGAGTTAGTCACCTTCAGTCAATATTTCTTTTCATCTTATAGTTTTCACACTACATCCATTCAGTCTCCTTATGCACCAAAATCCTTGTTGCACTGGCACTGCTCCTTAACCAGGCACAAATTCAAAAAAAGTTACGTTTGCTTTTTTATTCCATTTATAAAAACTGGGATCTCTCTGCTGTCACTGGTAGCTTTGGAAATGGGTGGTTTTATAGATTTTCCACTCTTTC
>NW_010156269.1:20510-44785 GCF_000695765.1 Mesitornis unicolor
ATAGAGACCATTAAAAGACACAGTGGGTTATGAATGTTAGTACCTCATGCACTGATCAAATTGCCATCCCTCCCACCACTTCTACTGTTGACAGACAAACACTGTGCAGTACTCAGAAAAGAAGCAGAACAGGTGCCTACAGCCTCACTGAATAAGCCCATTTTCTCTGAACAGCAAGGCATTTTAAAGCTTTTTTTCTCTTTTAAATCTCTGTCCAAACAAGCAGTTAACTCACAGATCCTGTTGGGCTGGTTTTTTTCCTTCTATATCCATCATGCCTCAAGAGTTACGTCGTGCCAATACTACCGGTGAGACAAAACTTAGCAGTGTCTTCTATTCTTTACCCAAATGAAACATAAAAGGCATGCCAACGTCCAAATCACTCCATTTACTAACTACCCACACACTAGACCCTAGCTGCCTCCACATACTGCTGTTCTGCTGGGGCTGGGGAGGCTCCTGAAGTGCAGGAGATGGGAAGTGCCACAAGAAAGCCTGACCACGCTCAACAGGGATCTGGTAGTCTCTACACAATCACAAAAGACATTATCTGAAGATGCTTGCAGAAAGGACAAATTAATTATGAAGTAGGCACAGCTCAGTGGTCCACAACCTCAAACCAGCGAATCAGTTCATTGAGGCTTGACAACCCTTTCAGTAAAGAAATTCCTCCTAATATCCAACCTAAAACTCTCCTGGCAAAACTTGAGGCCATTACTCCTTTCCTATCACTAGCTACTGATCCCCACCTCACTACAATCTCCTTTCAGGTAGTTGTAGAGAGTTATAAGGTCTCCACTCAGCATCCTTTTCTCAAGACTAAACAAACCCAACTCCCTCAGCCACTCCTCACAAGACTTGTGCTGCAGACCCTTCACCAGCTTCATTGCCCTTCTCTGAACACACCCCAACACCTCAGTGTCTTTCTTGTAGTGAGGGGCCCAAAACTGAACACAGTATTCAAGGTATCAAGTACAGGCAAAGGATCACTTCCTGCTTCTGCTTGTCACACTGTTCCTGATACAGATCAGGATGCCGTTGGCCTTTTTGGCCACCTGGGCAAACTGCTGGCTCGTATTCAGCTGTCAACCAACAGGACCCTCAGGTCCTTCTTCTATGGGCAGCTCTCCAGCCACTCCTCTCCAAGCCTGTAGTGCTACATGGGGTTGTTGTGAACAAGTGCAGGACACAGCACTTGGCCTCATGCAATTGGCCTCGGTCTATTGATCCAGCCTGTCCAGGTCCCTCTGTAGAGCCTGTCTACCCTCATTTTTTGTTTTTGATTGCTGCTAAATGCTGAACAGATGTTATAGATCATTAGGACTACCAAACTTCTTTCTTGAGTTGTGAGAGCTAGCTAGGCAGTCCTCAGTGTGTCTGTATAATTGCCTACTCCACACTCCACACTCAAAGTTAAACTTGACTTCTAGTTTACCAAGTCTCTCAGTACCATGACACCCATCTACACCTCTTCAAAGCTAGTTTTATTCTCATCATTTACCATTTCCAAATGAAATTACAAATGGTTTATTTTGTCAGTCTCTTCTCTCCCAGTTCCCTCCCAGGATTATCCTCTTTATGAAGGGTGTGGAAAAATCCTGTCCTCCTTAACCTGTCAAACTTTCACTCCCGTGGAATCATCCTGTACTTCACTGGTTAGCTCAGTACCAGTATTTTACCAGAAATGTCTGTCACAGTCTAGGACCGCATCTTCCTCCTTCACATCACCATCAGAAACACATTATGTATCCTTTTCCACAGAGGGAAAAATGTGGATTTATTCCCTAGAAATGAAGTCCTAACTACCACCCACACACTGCCATCACCAGGCTGGTAGTAATACCTGACACAGCTTTTTGCCTTCTCTACATTAAACTACAGGCTGATTTTATAGGGTTAAAATTTACTAAGGCCATTGACATGTCACTCTAAATCAAACTTGAAAACTTACAACAAACACTCATTAATTCAATCCCAGCAAAGTCTCTCTTTTAAAACTATCCTTTCCTGTCCAGCTAAGTAATTTTTCACCAGATACCATCTGTGTTATCAATGTGATTTTTCCTCATTTCTTTGGAGTTTATAGCTGTTTTCTTAGAAAAGGTGTACTTCACACGTGCTTTCACATCTGTCTTTGTTGACCAGGAAATATCCTTCCCTGTCTGTAGCTGAGTCACAACTGTTCTCACACCAAGTCCATCAGCCCTTCAAAAGACTTTGCTTTACACCAAGGCTTGAGACATTCAATTTTCTCCCTCAGGCTCTTTACTTAAATAATCAAGGATTTCTCTTGTCTCATTTACCTTGTTCAGCTTCTTAAAATGACAGGTACAATACTTTCACCTAACTGCATCATTTTTGTCTATCATTGTCTTCAGCTGTTTCTCTTAGCTGTTCCTTATTTTACCTTCTTGCTCACCTGACATATTTTGCATTTTTTTTTCCAATGGGCACCTTTTTGTACTTTAAAGTCAAGTATGAAGGTTGCACGTCAACCTTCTCCCTCACATTCCTTTCTTAAAACTTTTTATTGGCTGTAGTATCTTGACATTATAGGACTTGCATCAAGTCACGGGAGAAAACTATAAAGAACTCTACTTCCATGACCTTCCTCCAGGGCAGCTGTGACAGAGCTCCCAAATCTTCATGGCATCAGGCTTAGAGGCATTTGCTCCCTGAAGACTCCTTAGTATATGGAGTCTAATTCTCTTGTGACTTAAGGGAGCATTTCTTATATCTCATATGATATTTTTGTTCGCCCTGAGGTCTTGCAGGATGCTTGGAAAGCTGCTCCAAGGTTTTTCCCCTAGGTGGCAGTTTCTGGAGTTCTAGGAGGTTCTTGAGACTTCAGTGATTCCAGGTGCAGTACCATAAGGAAACACTACAAGGCACTAAAGGGAACCTGCCACATACCTACAGTAAACCATATAACACATTCTCAGCAAAAATAATGCCATCTGGGTTATATCTCCTGCCAGGTATTCCCATGTCTTTTCTTGAAGAATTGCTTAGTTCTGGAGAAAGAGACGCACGGTGAGGCAAAGGAGAGGATAGCTTAACACTGAGTTTTGTTTCCTCAACAGATAACTTTAGCCACCTCAGCTATTTCTCCTTTACATCCCCTTCCATATTCTATTTTAAAAGCTGGTTTCTCTGCTGGAGTGAATCATTCACAATTTGACAATCTAAAGGAAAAAAGATGCTCACAGAACACCCTTGTTGCATCCTGAACCTGACTGAGGTCATGCACACCGTACACAAGGCAAACAAAAGCTCTGCATCCCACCACTTGGTAGTTACACACTTTGAACTGACTCCCTGTCTATAAACCTTTCTGAAGGTCTGAGAAATTCTGCCCAAAGGTTGGAGTAGTTGTGCACCACTGCTACATTCCTCACCATCACATAACAGATCTCACTTCTCCGTATTGCTCTGAAGAGTAATATTATCCCTTTACCATGCAATAAGTTGAAACAAAAGCCAAGGTAGACACAATTGCCAGCACTCACATTTTGCTACTCTTTGTCTTTATCAGAGAGTTTTAAAATATATGCATTACTGGCTCGTACAGATCTTGTCTTCTTCCAAGGGTGTAAACACTGTGATGACATCAACCATAGTCAACTAAAAATGGTTGGATTTGCCATATTCCCCCAGCATCTCATAACTTCTGGAAAATACAAGAATCAAACTAGCTCAGAATCATTTAGCAGTATCACTGTTAAACAGTCTTGGCATACAGGGCATGTCTAAATCCTTCTGGTTGTTTACAGAGTGGCAACCACTTGTTCCAAAGAAAAGATAAGAGAGGTACCTCCATAAGGCACTAATGCTTACAAGCGCTGTATATCACAGTGCCCATATTCAGAAAAATTATGTATTTCCTGGCTACCAGTGAAAACCTGAAGCTGGACTGCAGACAAATATCAAAACCAGTAATCTGTTACTATATGGGAATAAAAACACGCTTTCTGGTGCTTAAATTTCTTTCCATCAGCTCTCATCTGAACTGAATTTAGATTTCACAAAAAGCAAGTTGGAAACTCACAGCTGAGATGTGTTTAATAGCTTAGAAACATGTTTTGTTTCAGGTCAAAGTATAACCAGTTTATGAAGTGCTGAAAAATGAGGAACAAATCCATCTCCTATGGTTTCACTAATCAAATCTCAACATCTCTAACAAATATTCAGAGACTCAGAGAAACAATTTTCTAAGCTGTCACAAGGAACAGTACATTAAATACATACATATATATTCAAAGTCACTCCAAAAAGAATAAGTTAAATTGGCCCAGCCCCAGGAGCACTAAACTCATGTAGTTCAGCTCCCAAGAATTATTTTCTTTTTTACAGATCATGGGATTTTAAGAGAATAAATTCCAGATTTTCATTCTTTGCTAATGTTTTGAGAGGCTGAGAAATAATGCATTCAAGCTTTTGGCATTAGCTGAGTGGATAGTAGCCTACTTAAATTCAATCTACGGTTTTCCTGTAATTCCCTCAATCCTGGAACCGACATGCCGATCACGGCAATGCAGCAACATGGAACAAAAAATTCACCAATGTAGAAGATATGCAAGATTAATATCTGTTCAAAACCTCCATATTTTCCATATCTACACCACAGATACAATGCACCTGATGATGCAGCAGTGCGTGTCCCCTTACACCTCAATAGCAGGAGCACCTGCAGAGCTGCCACCAGACAGGCGACAGTGGTGGCCCAGTCAGCAGGATGAGGAAGGACACTCCAGGCTAGGGACATCTCCGGAGCTCACGACCCTCTAGAAGTGCTCTGACAGGCAGAGCCCCATCCGGAACCACTTCGCGCTTGAGCATCCCATCCCTCCGAAAAGCCCGTCAGCGGGTGGGCTGCTGGAGCCGCGACACCGGCACTGCTCGCAGGTTTGGGAGGCGTCAAGGGGCGAGGAGGAGAAAAAAGGAGAGGGCGGGACCCAGAGAGAGCTGCTCCCCGCTCACCCTCGCAAGCACCTGAACCCAACGCGAGTTTCCCTCTCCGGGGCTATGGAGCCCCGCATCCCATCCCTCCGAAAAGCCCGTCAGCGGGTGGGCTGCTGGAGCCGCGACACCGGCACTGCTCGCAGGTTTGGGAGGCGTCAAGGGGCGAGGAGGAGAAAAAAGGAGAGGGCGGGACCCAGAGAGAGCTGCTCCCCGCTCACCCTCGCAAGCACCTGAACCCAACGCGAGTTTCCCTCTCCGGGGCTATGGAGCCCCGCAGTCGCAGGACCTGTGTCCCCCCCCAACACCTCCCCGCCCCCCTCTGCGCCACCCAGGCACCCTCTGACCTCAAGAAGTTAGAGCTCCGCTGCAGTGGGACCGCCCGAGTCCCCGGGACCGCTGCAGGAAAGGAAAGGAAGCAGAGTCCAGCCGCAGCCGCCCGAGCAGGAGCGGACCGATAGCAGCCGCCTGAGGTCCCAGCTTGTCCCAGACCGCCGGCGTGTTTTGCCCCTAGGTCCGCATGATGTGACACAGGCGGCATAGAGCTGGAGCTGTTCCTGTTTCATTGGGAAAAAAAAAATAAGTCTCCACCCTGGACTCCACCGCACTGAGATTAAAAAAAAAAACAAACCCGAACAAAGCAAAACAAAACCTGTTATCTTCACCATAAAAACTGGAATGTTCTCAGTACTCCTTAAAAGTCCATCCTTCAATCACTTCTGCATACAGAGAGGGGAAGAGGCAGCCTATCTGATTATAACAACCAAGGCAGATGGAAAGCACACTTGATTCAGACTTTAACTCTACCTGCTGCCAAGAAGGGGTCTGGGGGTCCCCACACCTCAAGTCCAAATGCTGCATGGTTGGTTGCAGTGGAACCATGGCCTCTGCAGGGACCCAGGTCTCCACAAGCACCTGAGCAGAAGTACCCTGGGGTCTGCTGAAGCCAACCTCTTCCAGCCTTCCCAGGCTCCATAGGAGGCCACCAGGTCAAATACAACAAAGCTATGAAAGCAGCATACACACATCCACATCCACACCCACCACCAAGCACAGCTGGATTTGTCACACTTCCAGCAGAAGCTGAACCCAAAACATCTCTGCAAATAGAAACTTCCCCCAAAAATGGCAATGCACGGTGCTGAGGTGGAGGGTGGCGGAGGGTGGCATGTCAGCAGTGCCATCATGCATACAGCATCATTTCTGAGTGTCCGCTAAGCCATAGTTCACAGGCACTAAGCTGAAATCCTTGCTTCTAATTAGCCATATAGTTCCAAGAAATTAAAAAAGAAAAATCAAATTAACACCCCCCACACACCTGAAACCATTCTTATGAAGATATTTGTACCAAAAATGTAGCTGTTTTCTTTAGAATTCACATTTGTTCCCATCAAAATGCAGTAGTGAAACAGAGAAGGATGCAAATTAAAACCTTCTCTCCATTCTCTATTTTCCCTCCATTGAGGTATGCATTTATATTGATTTATTCATGTTCCCATGAAGTAAGAAGTCATGCACACTGTTGATGTTACAAGCTTAATTATGGAATGGTATACAATTCCCAAATACAAGCACATCCCCCAGAAAAATATTTTTGTAACTCTAATGCACAGCTGAAAACTTGACCAAAAAAATCACGTCCCTCTGAACTTCACCTTGCAGATATCCAAGCACTCTTTAGCAGCTGTTCAGAAAATACCCCTATGCTAAATGATTCCTTTCTATACCTCCATATTGGCTGTTACCAGAGCCTTTCCAGATTCCCTGATCTTCAAGACTACTACTCCTTGTCTCAGTAACCACTAGTACTTGCTCCTACCACAAGAGCTGTGCAGCTTCATCCTCAACACCTGCCAGCTGCAGCAATCACTATTTGTCTCTCCATATTAAACTTCAGCAGGCAGAAGGTGCAACTTGGCTGCTCAGGTTGTATTTGGATAGCGGTTCCTCATCCTTTCATGAAATGAAAGAGGACTGGGTAGAAATACTTGTAGCCAATAGTCCCTCCTTGCTACTATAAGGAGTTTATCAGTGGTTACTGAACACTGGTCTGTGCAGCATTAAGAGGATGCTACAAAGTCCCCGATCCCCTGGCTGTCTTTCTCAGCATTAGGAACCACATCAGTTTAAAGCTGATGCAAAGCAGCAGCTGATTCAGAGAATGTCAGCCACTGAGAAACCTATGAGAGCAATCAGATCATCTCCCCAAAACAGCTCACTGAGAGCAGGACCACAGCACCCTTGACTCTGCTTGGGCTGCTGTGCAACCACAACCTTTCTGGTGAAACTGGCTCAGGCCTTTTCTGCTTGCTACACAACAGAAAAAGGCTCAGAGTCCTATACTGTAACTGCTTAAGTTTTAACCAGTTAACAAGCCATTGCTATTTAAACATATAACATACAATCCAGTGTATTTCTTTGAGAAAGATAAAGTGTATACACACTACGTACATGCTTTGTAATAGAATTATAATCTTATTTCTACTTTGCAGACCATGAATTTATTGCAGACCCAGCATTGGTAAGTACACAGGAGTCGTATGCCTGGCAATTTCATTAAATTGAGTGTAACTTTGGCCTCATACTTATCAGTCCAGGTATATTTATCAATTCCTCTTTTTAATTAAGATTTGTTAGCTTTTTCCATGGGAGGATATCCACACACAAAGTCACTGTTTATCTCTCACGGGGGCTTCACTTTCGGCTTTTAAAATCCATGAGTGAAGATCCTTTTATTCACTAATGTTGCAAAATGCATTCTAGATTAAGTAAGCCAACATAAACTACTTAAGATATTTTATGGACAAACCAGATTAATTTTTAGTCTATTTATATTTATGAAATAGGAATGCACTCTGCTATTTTTAAAATGTGGGAAGTGAAAGATATGTAGGTTCTGTAGCCTCAAGATGCTTAAATCATTAACTTCCATGTGTTTCATGTGCTTCAAAATCTTAGAGGTTTGAGACAGCACCTACCCAAAGGACACCTCTGGTAAAATGGGAATTAAATTCAAATCCCATCCTAGCATGTTATCCATGCACTCTCTCATTTTCTCCGAGGCAGCAGCTTTCACCAACTCTAGTTCCTCCTTTAAGAAACCAAAACTATCCCTAAATTCAGTCTGTAAAGGGTTGGAGAGCAGGTCAGCCTTGGAGGCTTATGCCATGAATGCCATCTAGTATGGACTAGATCCCTCAGAGTAGCCTGTATCACAGAGTGACTACAGCACAGCCATATGACGACTCCATCTCCTGATGGGCAGGAGCTGGGTACGTTTGATGGCTGGAATAACAGTGTTATATTTGGTCCTTGGGTAATACATGACCAAAAGTGCTGGTGAGGTTGATGCAAAGGACTGACATTGTTTTCCATTTAGCCATGGACGACCTTAGTTCACTGTAAAATAAATTGTATTTTTTCCTATATTTGGAGATAATTACATAACTAGTTTTCCCATTGGCATAGCTTGAGGCTCCATTTTCTTACAGACTTCCACTTCACTCATGCAGTGCTAATAGGATCAAAGTCTCTTACCCATGTGTTCTGCAGTACTCAAGAATAAAATGGCATATGTCATGGAAGATTTTTATGGTTTAAAGTCTTGTGTGAGCTCTTTCATTAGACATATTTACATTTTTTAAATGTAAAATCAAGCTCTAAAAAAAACCCCAGAAACAGAAACCAAAAGAATGGACTATATCCATGTTGTTTCTACTGTTAAAATGTATTGACGTAACTGTCATTTTATTCTCACCATTCATCTCTGTTGCATGCCTCGATGTTCCATGAGGACACTACTGAGACAATCTTTCATTTACTTGAATTATTTTACCCTAGTTTTCACAAGCTGCAGAGACCTCTGCCTGCTGATGCTGAAAATGAGAAGACATCTGGCCTCAGAAGATGTGAATAAGTAGACTATGATAAATGACAATCCATTACTCAATATAAAACAAAAATTATACTGTATACTCTTGCCTTTGAGGAATCTCACTGATCTTGAAGTCAGAGATCTGAATTATCACTTCTAGAATTCCCTCTTGTGCACCAACCACAAACATAAAATGAAAGATGGCAACATCAGGCAAGGATTGGCAGATTTCCCTGGGGAATATATGCTTAAATGCATTACTAAATGTATTACCCAAGCAGTTGTTAAGTATTTCAAATTATTTAGGTGGCCAGTTAAAGGTAGATGAGACGCAAGCAAACAAAAGCCTCCTTTGTCATAGAAAAGTACACACTCGTTGTGCAGAATAGGAAAAGCACTTTTCCAGACTAACTGCCAAACTCTGTCCATAACATTCTAGAATAAATCAACAGTTGTTGGACTACTTTGTCAGTAAATATAAGTAATCCTGGGGCAGGGCTTTTTGCTTCATTGTGTGTATAAAATTAAAGCTTTCTCTTGATCCTGAACATGAGGTTCTATGGCTTTCCAATTCTTTCTTTAGCAAATTCAAGTGGCTAAAATAGGATCCTGAATATAGACATTTCCCAGGCCTGAGAATCACAGTTTTCTCTTACAAACTTAATGGTTTTGAAAGCTCTGTGCCATCAAACTTAAGGTACCACCCTCTCTCAGGATACACTCCTGGGGTTACAGAAGTAAATACAATTATATGGTGGTACTAGCAAGAGAACATATTGAGTATTTAAATATTCACTGATCTTTATTTATCAGGCCCTTAATGTAATTCTTCAACTAGAGTTTTTATTGGACTTGCACATACGAAGACAATGTGAAATAAGACACACTGCTTCCTTTGATATCAGTGATTACATACATTTATATGCATATACACACTCTCCACAAGAGCCCAGAAAGGAGGTTGGTCACAGACAGTCATTCAAAATAAATATTGATCTTAGAGTTAATACATTTGTATACAATATTTATTTGTTTGAATCACAATAAAATGTTCACAGTGGAATGAAAGGACCTATAGATACTTACACATCCACTCTGAGTACTAAATATCCTGCTCAGTGAAACAAAACGTCCTTCTTATCACAGGAAAGGGTTGTGTATTAAAACAAAGTCTCAGTGAATAATTTGGCTTGGATTTTTCAACAGTGCTCATCGGGTGGTTTTTTTTTTTCTTGATTGGAAAAGCTGCTGAAACATGCAGTTGAGACACTGAAGATTTTGGAGTACTACAAGTAAATTTAGGCAGCTAGATTTTCAAAGCATTGTTCAGGTACCTAAAGATGAAGAGAGGGGCCTAATAGATTTTTTAAACCCAAACAAAACCAAACAAACAAAAACTCCCAAACAAACAAAACCCACACACCTCACAAAAAAAAAGTGAAAAGATAAACCACCAGACAGGAATTGTAAGAATTGGAATATATGTGCCTACAAAAGGTATTTTTAAAAACAGTTCTTCTCTATCAGTTTGTACCAACGTAGTTTTGGAAATATGACCACATATAGCAATAACTTTTAAATAGCACAATCTAGAAGGGCATTAGTGAGAAAAAAAGATTATGACCTCAGAAGCATTTTCTGCAGTGGTCCATAAGGCCAAATATTTTGTCTGTATAAAATATTGCAGTAAGACCTCTAAGTTTACCATATAGATCTCATGACTCTTTCTTCCTTAAAAAAAAATAATTCTGTAACCTTTCTATCACCATACCACTTTCAGGTATCATTTTCCACCCTTTTCTCCTCCTAAGACCCCAGGTACGATTGCTGTAGAGTTCTCATTTGCCCTATCACTTCTTCTTAGATCCAGGATCAGGACACTGACATTTTAAAAAAATAAATGCAGAATAAATTTAGTTGGGATTAAGTATTTATTTGTTTCCTCCCTGGACCCTTTTTAGAGTTGCCTAGTGATGGCTTGCCTTATCTCAAGAACAAACACAATAAAATGAGAATTTCAGGACTAGCTTGAAGAGGTTTATAATCACCAAGCTATATATGCCCCAGAAGAAACAAACAAAAATTACCCTGAATTAAAAATCTACTGTATTTGACCTAAATCATATCCCAGTACTGTGCCTTTGCAAAAATTACCAAGCATAAACAATATAAGAATTGACAAAAAGTTCTTGTGCATCTGCATGTTCTTAGTAGTATAACATTTAATACTTACAGTAACGTAAAAATGTGTGTTCTTCTATAAAAAGAAAAAAGGCTATTAGGGATAAAAATAACAGTTTAATTTAACAATAGATTTGTAAATTTTATAATTTATGCCCAGCATATTTTCTTTTTTGTGTTTTGTTATGCCTCTGCACAGGCAAGAGTTTTCCTACAAAAATTCTTGGTTGCAACAACAAACCACTTTTACCTCAAAAATCTTATTAATACTATGGCTGATTTTTTCAGAAAGCCTCTTCTGTTTACAAAGTTGCATCCCCATACAACATGGACAAAACCAGTGTAACCTAATGAAAGGTTAAAAATACCTTACTATAATGAAGTTGGTTTTAATCTCAGCCTCCTTCTTGCACATTGACTAAAACAAGTGTTGTTAGTATTGTTTTACCACTGAAAGTATGGATTGGAACCATGGAAAAAAATATAATTATGCCAAAAGAAGAATTATGAGCAGAAAAAAAATATACAGCTATTAAGGAAAGAGAGAGAAAATTGCTGGAGGGAGAGAAATGATCATGTCTTCTTATTAGTCCAAAATCTAAAGAGTTTATTCCATTTTTATTCAGACAAGTCTCCCCTTGACTTTGACAAAATTTGAATCAAAAAGGACTTGGGGATTTTGTCCTTGCTGCTTAAAGAAATATGACAACCTTCAATTAATTTTGTAGACACAGAGTCCCTATTAATCAGTGGTATTCAGTGTGAAACCATGGTAGTGTGTCAAACAGTTGGCTTTGTACTCTTCATCCATAAAAGCAGCATTTTGAAATGAAGATACTGACTTCTTTTCTCTGCAGCCAGAAGCCAGCACCCACTGCGGTGCTGTCAGTGTTGGATCTATTTCTCATTTCAGTGTTTTTGGAAACACTGGTCAATGCATTCATCATACAGCTACTGCATAAGTAACACCATGCTGAAATTGTATGTTCATTCTTGAGTAGCTGTACCTGACTGAACACCTCCAATGAGAGTAACTACCTATTTAACAAACTTAACTGTCTACAGCAGCATATAGGATTTTCTTTTTTTTTTAATGAGCAAAACCATATGTATTAGCAGGAGACAACTCGACTTAGTAAACTGCTCTAATTAATAATATGGACAGCACAGCATGTCTCATTTACCATGAGACAGCACAGCTCTTTGGATTCCTGGACTGCTGTCCCATCTGCTCCTGAGGATGCTAAAGCTGTTGTGCTGGTCTCACAGCTGGCTCTGAGATTGTTTTATGTGATCCATGCAAGAGCAGGTGCTTGAGCTCTTTTCCCCGTGCTCTTCTTCCAGAGCTCCTTGGGCACCTCAGGGCTTCTGTAAGGCTGCCACCTCCCCATCGCTCAGTGTCCTCACTCACACAGAGATACAGAGCACTGACAGCTCAGGCAGAGCTCCAGCTCACAGAAAGGCTCATACTTTCTAACCTATACACTTAAATTTAACAAGTTTTCCTTGCAAAGGTTCTGTTCAAGTCCAAAAGCAAAACCAAAATATGCCATGAAGCTGCTCTTTCACATCTGCCCCTCACTTCCATCAACACCTAGCAGCCGAAGTGAGGAAGACGGCAGCACAGCGAAGATTTCCATTTCATACCTCCCCTTCCACTGTCATCCTAATGCACACGCTCTCATTTATCTTGTGTAACGGAAGCATATAACTGTGTGAAGCCCTTCACTGCAAGGGGTTTAAATATCACATTTTTAATGGAAAGCTCTCAATGCTAGGAGAATAAATGTGCTTTCATGGCAATCTTCATCAATGTCAAGTTTCACACTCTCAGGAAGGATGTTGTAAAATGCTAAAAATACCTACCAATTCTTCAGAAAATTCTAGCCAATAGCCAGCTTCATAATATACTGAACAAAACTGCAATATTGCCTTAGAAAGAAGAAAACTTTTCGGAGGAGTATGTTTAGCACCCACTCATGCTCTCTGAACTCTGGACTTGCAAAGAAAAAAATCTTACCTGGTAGGAAAAAATGTGGTGACAAGAAACACTAAAATATTCCCTATCTCCTTGTAATCTTCTGTGGGTCTGTTATTGAAGAAGTTCTACATATTACTCTAAAAATGCATACATTCCTAAATGGCGTTTCAATAAATTAAATAAACATTCTGCTTTAATATGCATCTACAAAACAATAGTTAAATATAATAGTGGTTTTAGTTTAGCTGAGGATACAATTCATCCATAATGCTTAGGGCTCATTTGACCTCCAGATGAAGAGAACAGATTTGAAAAGCAGCCAGAAACAGAACACGGACCTTTGAGGCAGTGACATTTCCCCTCTGTGGTCTGGAGCATAAAAACTGTGATCCTTAAGGACAGATGTTAAGATGAAAAACTGTATTAGCTGTGATTCCCCAGCCCTGTCCCCTTAGCTCAACTGATGGGTTCACTCGGTTCTGTCACAGCAGGAGAACTTTCGAGGCAGTCTTTCCTCACAGGCCTCTCACAGCTCCTCCCAGGCAGAGCCAGAAGTGCTCTGAGCTGCCACTGCCCTTTCGTTTCTCCAGCAGCTCCCTGCAGCTGCCCCTGGCATCGCAGCAGGGAGAGACTTTTAGTGGTTTTTTTTTAACGTGTCTTATGGATGCAGAGTTTTTGGTACACTCAGATCATGTTTTCAAGTGATTTCCTGACATCATGAGAGCTAGCAACACTCCCAAAAAGCTGGGAGTCTCCAAGTATCGTCTGGGTCCAAGAGCTCAGGCTTTAGCTACAACAGCAACTGTCATGAGTGTCATGAGTTATCACCCTGGGTGTCAGCAACTACAAGAAGTGGAGCCCATATACCATTAGCACATTCTTGTGTCCCCCCCTGGCCTGCCCGCAACAGCAGCATCTGCAGAGAGTTGGGGGAAAGCCGGGCATATCATCTGATAGCTTCTTTACAAGGATAGGAAGAAAGAAATGCTTTGCCTGTGAACTCCAATAAGTATTTTCTTGGTCAGAAGGGGATGTTACTTTCTCTGCAACCTCCTCAGCACACATGAACACCTTCATCTTAGGGCTACAAAATACCTAGGGATCATGAGGCAATAGTTGCAAGACTATTGCTAAATTATTTCCTTCAGTAAGTAAAAATCTACAATTACAGTCTTTTCTGTTAGGCAGAATTTTCATCATCCTGGAGGAAGCAAAGCCACAATTATCAGGAGGAGAAAACCACATCTATTCTAACTTTAAAAGAAGAAAACCCAAGAGAATAACATTTGCAAGCATCAGCTAAATTGATTCATACACTGCTATAGTCTATAAGAAACAGTTTTCAAACCATGTTAATTTTTCACTGTTTCAGCTACCACTAAAGCAATTAGCAGAACTCATTAGCTGAGTGACATTTTACAAATTAATGATTTACTCCCATAAACTGATAGAAATGCATAGTAAATAAATCTTGATTTATATAGGATCAGAAAATCACTCAGTCCTGGAATACGTTTAATCAGCATTCATGGTTTTAAAAACAGAAGTGTTGAAGAAATTATTATCTTCTGTTCCAGTCTAGTTTTTGCTCCATAGAAGTAATTTTGTCCATGAAATTATTCAAGGGTAATTTTGAAAAGACAGCAAATATTAAGAATTCAAGTGACTGAAATAATGGCAATGTGCATATGAAAAAAGGCTGAATTTCCCTCAGTGGATTTTCATCACCACAAACATCTTAATATTTTAATATAATAAGACATAATCCCTTATCTCACTGGAATAAGAGCAGAATAAGTGGAAAACATCCAGGAATCTCTGCTGTATCCATTGCTATTCAGAGACCTGACTTTTGATATCTGGGCTAGATTACACTTTAGTGTAGACAGCTCTATATCACAGTAGATACTGAATTAGAAGATAAGATTTAAAATTAAATCTTTTGAGTAAAGGTGAAAGTCTGGTTTTATATTTCATTACTATCTTTTGGAACAAAGTTGAAGATTAATTCTGTCCCCATTAATCGGAGCATAGCCATGATTTATCATATGAGATCCCATTCTCCTCCAAGCAGTCTCACTGGCAGGGAGACTCCTTTCAGTGAGGCAGCCATACCTGCATCTTACAAATGGATAATAGAAATATCAATTTTGTGGTTTAATCGGTGGAGGGAAAACTTACTTTTCATCAAAAATAAAGCTTCCTCACATTATGTAGCTATTGTGACCTCAGGTTTAAATAATGAAAGCCATCAAATTTTTTTTCATTTTCATTGTACTATTTATGCACTATCTTCTTCCCCAAGGCATAGGTATTTTCCACTCACACTAGCACTAAGAAAGAGTGTCCACTCACACTAGCACTAACAAAGAGTGTTTCTCACTACCTAAACCAATTTATTTTATTTATCTTTTTGTCTTAACAAACATACTATAAATGGCTTTGTGTTGGAGGAGTACCTACTTGGTAACAGCTCAAAATACAGGCTACGTAGTAAGACCCACAGAGACCACAGGTATTGAACACCATCTCTACTGAACAGAAACTCTATCAACAAATCCAAATGCTAAAAGTGAAAATTCTTCTATTTTTATATCAACACCTTTTGTGTTTCTTCTGGAGCAACACACAATGTAACAGCCAAAAGAACCATTACTTTGAACCTCTGTATTCTGCTACTGAACATAACAAAAGCTCCAGTTCAAAAGCAAAATCAAAGTGCAGTTGAATATATGTTTCAAGAAATAGTATCACTTCCTCATAACACACAGAACCATACAGAATTATTGAGGCTGGAAAAGACCTCTGAGATCATCAAGTTCAGCCTATGACCTAACACTACCACATCGGCTAGACCATGGCACTATGGGCCACATCCAGCCTTTCCTTAAACACCGCCAGGGATGGTGACTCCACCACCTTCCTGGGCAGTCCATTCCAATGCCTGATCACCCTCTCTGTGAAAAAGTGCTTTCTAATATCCAGCCTAAACCTCCCCTGATGCAGCTTCAGGCTAAATACTAAGAACTTTTCCCAAACAACAAGAAATTGTACTTATAGACATAGCTTAGGGAATCTTCTGATGTATTTTGTCCTGAGGGAAGACCAGTAATTCCAGAAGGACTCCCAAGATATTTAGTAAACAAAGCTAGGACTAAAGTTTCTAAAAGCATATTAACCAAGGAACACATAATCCTTATTATGTAAAAGCTGATGTTTTGAGGCACAGGTCACCAGAGAATTTGTATCTGAGCAAAACCTCCTCAGAGTCAAAACTGAAAGTGAATTGGTGCTCATTTCCTTTGCTGGCTTCAAGTTTCAAATCCCTAGAGCCAGTAATGTTTATCTATGACCTATGACATAAAGGATAATAATACTATTTGGCTTTCAATGTAAGAACTCAGTGGGAGAGAAATAGATCTTCAGTATTTCAATTGATAAGTTTCTACTTACAGAACAAAGTTTCCCCTATATTCACCCATACATACACCTCTCCTTTCTTTTACCTGAATTTTTGAATGATACTGAAGTTCTGTTAGGAGTTACTGAATCTGTCCTGATAGAGACAAGGCTACTGCAGCTTCATGTTTTGAGCTTCAGGCAGCAGTGAAGTTGAGCACATTTTCCCCAATAGGCACACACATAGACACGTGCATATAATACACGTTAGACGTGGCCAGCTCCACAGAAGGAAAACATAACAGTCACAGATAGCTGATCAGGATGAAGGTCTGCTAGAAGGAAATAGATGCAGTGTGAGTCCCTCCAGCAGCTGGCCTCGCACACTCACTTTGCCCAGTAGCTGGTCCCTGGAGCCCAGGTCTCCCCAGCTGCTAACACATGAACCAAGAGCCAAAGACACGTGAACAAGAGCCACAGCCCAACTCCACTTGCTGGCGCAGACCCCCTCACTCCAAACCATGCATGTACCCCCAGACGGACTCTGTATATACTGCAGAAAGTGCCTTTAGACACTTGGTTTACCCAGTAGCTGGCCCTTGGATTCTTGGTCTCTCTCAGCTGCAGGTACCTAGGCAGGGGAGTACCCGATGCCCATAACACTGCTCCAGTTGCTGGTACACAGAAGCCCTTGCTCACACCAACACATGTAGTGTCATACACACACTCTGTGGATCCTTCCAGTAACTGACCTTAGACCTCTATCCAGCAGCTGAACCTTAGATCCTCTCATCTCTAGTTACTTTGCATACAGACACTTGTGGATGCATCTCTTGGTCAACCTCCAGACCCCCTGGTCTTCACAGTAGTAGGCCTGGATCTCCTGGTCCCTTCAGTAGCCAACGTCTCCAATTGTCACACACAGAGTTTGACTGAGGGACTCCTAGATCCCACAGTCTCTCCTGTTGCTGGCTTGGACCTCCTGGCACTTCCAGTATCCAGCTGTGAGAAAATAAGAATCATGTCCACCTGCTGATGAGACAGAAGAGCAGACATTTAGAAGCAGAAAGCACTAGATGGCAGCAGTGCTCAACTCGTTTAAATTGGATACACAAGTTGAGCTGTCACCTATATTCCACAATGCAATTTCTGTTTCCCACAGCGCCCGAGACAAGAATGGAATTCTAAAGACAACATAGATAAATCTCACAAAGGTGCTGATAAAGTGCTCAGTGAGTACAGAAGGCAGTAGCAGAATCAAGCAATGTTGCAATTTCTCACTCCTACAAGAAAAGACATAAGGAGCAGTAATGTGACAGAACAGCTAAATATATTTCTCAGTGTCAGAAAGAAAAATACTGCAGAACTAGAGAGCTTCAGATGGTTGAAGGAGAGCTGGTAACATTGTCAGACCCAATAAAAAAGTGTGGTGTGGGCCATTTCCCTTCCCCCTCAATAATTAGGATAAAATCACTAGACACACACAGGTCTCTGAACTACATCAGTTCCCTTATGCTACCTGAGCACCAGATGCGATCAAAACACGCGGCCCAGTGACAGACCGGTCTGCTGCCCTCAGGGCACCGGCACATAGGAGAGATGCACCAAGAGTCACCTCATGAAACACATGACACAGACCCCTCGCACCCTAAACTTGAGTCATAATTATGGAGATTTAATCTCACATTAAAAACTCCAGATGACCACCACACAGGAATTAAGCCATACAATGCAACTACTCAGTGAAATACCTTCCCTGTGCTCTGCACTGGCAGAAAAGGTCCATGAGGAAACCCACCTGCTGAAGAAGACCCCTTTGAAGGCTGCTCCTCTTCATTTTATAAGTCCTCCCCTCAGCACATCACCAGCCCAGGCCAGCCAGGGGCTGCAGCCCGGTAGCACCCAGGGTGGTCACCATCACTTTCTCCACCTTTGTTCTCCATGACCATTAGCAGAAAAGCTGCTCAGAGGTAAAGTGGGCTAACCATCATGCAGCCTCACCAGAGGAAGCACCAGCCTCACCCCAACTACCCCTGCTGGTCCCAGCCCTTCAGATGACAGGGACATGGCACCTCAGCCCTCAGCTTGTAGGTATCTCGATATGTAGACAGCATCAGTACATGTACATTGCTACAGCTGTGTGAAAAGGGGGGAAAAAAGGCCACAAGTTCATACAGTGAATATGATGTATGTTTTATTCTATTTACAGTACATTTGTTATAAATATAATACATTTCTTGAAAATCTTGAGTAGATCTTTTTTTAAAACAGATCAATTGTTATAGTTACATAATAAAGCAAGTGACAATTTAAATGACAATCTCATGGTTGTGGAGTAGTGCATTCTGTCTTGAGATGAATGACAAAAAAATACTCAAACCAGTTGAAGAAATTATTTTTGAAACACCTTAAGTGGGACTTGTGTGTAAACCTCGAACGGTGACCAGTTTCCATAAACGTGAAAACTCAAAATTTTAAACTAAAGAACTGAAAAAGAAATGGATTTGAGACACCTTATTGAACTTCACAGTAAGGCTGGGATATATCCTGACTAATGGCTTCAGACAGGAAAAAGCCAATGAGGGTTTCTTCCTGAACCATATCCTAATACAGCCACAAATATTAACACACCATGCTGGAAGTTGTGACAGCAGTCAAACTGCATTTTTGACAGGGCATAGGACATACAAATATGTTCAGATTTGAAGTTAAAGAGTATTTTGTGTTATGAATATCTTAATTACCAGAGAAGAAATACATTATAAAAGGATAAACGTATTTTCAGTCCAACGTGCGTTGCATTGAGAAACAAATTGACAAGTAGTCTGAATATTTTGCTATTTTCCTTCCTACACAATCTTTAGTAACAAGTTAGATGTCTGAGGTGCTATTTCCAAAAACTGCAGCAAAATGTCAACCAGCAATATAAGAAAAGAATCCCATTTATTTTGTATTTTAGTGTGAGGTTTTTTTCCAGGAAGTGGTCAGATATTATTGATAATAATCAGTGCAGGCATGGAGTTCTGCTGACTCGTTTCAAACAAGGTAACTTGGTCCACTAGCTTGGCAAATACTCTGGGGGTTCCAAGGTTATAGACACCTGTATGAACAAAGCAAGCTTTCAGCTGCAAGCTATAGACCTCCTGGCTTTTAAGTTGAAGCTTGTACTGTGTTTGCCCGAGCCATGTAAAAGATCCGTGGATTTCTAGTGCTTCTGGGCTGAAAAAGAAGGTAACAAAGTTATTTCTCTGTATTTGAAACATGCATTACCAGTTTACACAATTCCCTCAACCTCAAGTTTTCCCAAGATTTCAGAATGTAGCGTGTCCATCGCTGGCCTCTGACAAAGAGATGCTTGTTTATGCTTTCTGAAAACTTTTTTTAAAAGTCAGGAATTGGAAACTGAAGTTATTATTCTGGCAAGTTGCTATTTAGTTACTATTCTGACGTGGAAGTCGCCGAGACTTCTTGATTGCCTGCCTACTACAATTTCTTTATGGGGTCCCTACGTCCAATCATAAGCTCAATTTAACTCTGAGTCCTTACTTTTTACCAAATACTTTAATGTTCTCTGACTCACAGTTAATATACTCTTTACAGCAGCTCTCTCCTTGGCTCAGGTGAATCAGTACAAATCTTTAAAGCATTACTTTGGTTCCTAATATACTGTACAGTATACAGAACATTAATTATACATATATGTATAATGATGAATTCCAGTGTATTCCTAGCTTTTTATGTAAGTGGCACATGACTCTAACAATAGACATAGTAACAAGATTCAAATCGTCACAGCTTTAGGCATCCCTATGTAAGGCATTCTTAGCACTGTCCCACAAACCAGAGTTAAATTTCTGTCACACAGAAATAGCCAGAATGGATATACACTGCTTGATAGACATTGCATTAATATGTTGGTTGTGGGGAGTGGGGTGGGTTGGGTTTTTTTAGGAAATTTCAAGGCACATGACTACACTGTCCTTCCGAAGACATGTGTTACACTATACTGTTGCAAAACATGACCATCTTGTGAAAACACACCAGATCAGTGAATAGCTGGCTAATCTTAAGTAATAAATAAAACTGACTTAAGTCTTCTGCTCTCTATTTCTAAACCTGTACATTAGGCCCTGGGTTTTTCATTTCTCACTTGCCTGGATGGACCGTTTGCAAAAAGCAAATATTACCCATGACTAAGTCTACCTCAATGTCCTTCACAATCTGCCTCTGCTCCACTGCCAAGACTATTCAGAGCTCCCACAAAGTCTATTTCATGGTGAGCAGACCAAGTAGCCTTATGTCTACTGGGGTGGGGTGGGATGGAGGGGGGGTCTCACCTGAATAATTTATGAGTTAAATTGCCTTGTTTTAACAGAAGTGGAAAAAATAACAATGATATATTATGGCACTGAGTTCTCACTCCCACCGAAATCCTTAGTAAAACTTTTAGAAACAGTTCTCACAATGTTTACTCAGTGATAATATTATTGCACATACTACTACAGCTCTAAGCAAAAGGCCAGTCTTAAGAATTAGCTGATAAACCTAGGGGAAGTCTTAAAAATACTTATGTTTCTATGACATTTTACACTAAGCCACAGTACAGGTGGAAGTACTTAAATTTAAACTTCAAAAGTTTTCTACAAATTACTTGGTATTTTTAAATTGAAAATCCAACACCACATTTAATAAAATAAGTTTGCTGAAGCTTGTAATTCATTACTTCAAATACAATTCCACTTTTCTTTCTAGAGAAAGATCTGCAGAGTTTAACTATCCAAAAGTCACTAGTCAAGGTTGTGTCTTAGCAACAGCTAGAATCAAAGTAAAATTGAGCACTGACTGAAGACTCCCATTTGACTGTATGAAGGCTTTATCACCTTCCAGTCCTTCAAAGAAGCCACTGTTGAAAAACATCCTATTCTAGATATTCAATACAGTTAAAACACTACAAGACTCCCCAAAACTACGAAGCATTCTCAGAAAATGTTGTTTATTAACAGTAACACATTACCTTGTTGTTTTATGCCGCAAATCAATCATCACATCTACAACAGCCTGGGAACAATTGGAAAGTAGGAGAGTGACAGGTACCAGACAGAGGCTGAGAAGAGAAATCGTTCCAGAAAAAGTTAAAAGTCTTACTCTATATGGTCTTAATTATACTCTTAAATAGTTGAAATAAATTTCAAGTAACATAAAATTAACATGTAGTTGTCTATTATGCAACAGTCAAGTATAGTAATATAATCACCTACATTGACTAAAGTTACTCATAAAAAAAGCTATTAATTGAGGCAAACAGCATGGGCTTGATTGAGCCAAATGAAGTTATGACCTTTCTTCATCCAGCTAAGAAAGACTAGCAAAAGCACAAATACCACCTTACTTTACAGTAAATAAACTGACAAAAGGCATTTCAGATTGGGATAACGTGGTCCAGAACGCTGCTCTCTGAACTGCTGTTAAGCACATTTTGTCTAGATACATTTCTTCTGCACTGCCTCGTGTAGAGAAATTGCTGGCATTTGGCCTGAAGTTTTAGTCCAAACAGCACAGAGAGCACATACACGTCTGGTTGCCAATTTAAACCTTTACCCTTAACAAAGCTAATACAGTTAGTCGATACCCTGCTTGTTCACAATTAGTATGATTGTTTCCATAAATAACACTGCAGCAAGTAAGACCAAGATATTCACAGGCAGGTACAAAAACTATTGTGGCTGAAAACAGCTCTATGTATGCAACAAGTGATTTGTGTCACTGGAATTCCTTACCATTGCTTAACAGCCTAAAGATTCTAAACTTGACTAACAAGAGACGAACAATTAACAACTGTAACAAATAAGAGATTAACTTTTTATTGGAATAATGGATGCTTTGTAACTGTCATTAAAATATACCACCTTATAAAACAAATAAATGTTATATTTTATAAAGAAATTGTTATTTTGACAACTTACTTGTATTAAAAGAAATTTTACAACACAGTACAGATCCAGATAACACAACTCAAACTTAAATATGTATCTTTAAGTATAAAGTACAATTCATTTCGTATCTGCAAATGAATCCAGAGGACTTTGTTCATATAATTTTAATTTTGAAAGACTCTGACTAATTCACTCTAGCAGTCCACTTTTTGACAGAAGTTAATTCTGATATCTTTCCAGAAGGCAAGCTCCCTGCAAGTGATCTAAGTGTTACCACCTTTCCTTCTGACATAAATCAGAACCATGTATAGCTGATCTTGGCAAGTCAGATGCCGTAGACTTCAAAGTACCTCTTACTTTCTGTCTACCTTCTCGGAGTAGCCACACTGTTTATTTTGCTTTCAGTAAGTTTGATAACATTACTAGTTAAAACTAAAAGTGAACTGTGGTATTACAACCTATTTCTCTACATGAAACTTTCCTATTACCTATAAAATTACAAAGCCGTGAGTTTAAGAATTGAGCAAGATTTCACCCTCACATACCATACTTTTACCTTTTGTACCATAACCAGCACACAGCATCTCTCAACAGGATTTATGTCAAATTAACATTAATTCAAAACTTCCTAAAGAAAACATCGCACTAACCTTTTTTGATGAAAAGAATGATTGAAGGACTCTGGATAATGAAGACTTGTCTTGATAAGATTAGAAAGCTGCTCTGGTGTTGGTCTTGCAGGTACTGATGTGTTGTCTGGCCGAATAAACTTTAAGAGAACCGTTTCTGGTAATTCCTGAAACAAATTCAGAATGACATTTAAAATACTGACAAGGTACTGTGCAATGCAACACAAGAAATCTAGTCATAGAAGCTACAATTTTCCATTATGAATTATAACTCCAAGGAGAGAAGTCTGCAGCATCATGAAGCTTACAGTTCTATTTAGGTATGCTAGATGAGGAACTGGTACAATTTATCTGTTACCTTCTTTAAGGACAGTGTTTTCACAAGCAACTGTGAAATCTGTACGACTTTCACAAAAGCATGCTAATGTTACAGTGGTTTGTTAGTGTTTGGTTTTGGTTTGCTTCTAAGAAAAAGGGACAGCATTTATACAGTGCCCTACTCAGCAGGTGTCATGTGTCCCTCCACCAAAAAAAAAATCATCCATCACCTGCCCTGGGAAGCTCACAACAGGAGAGCCAATAGCCAAGTTTCCCAAAACAGAGCCAAAGTAAAGAAAACAGAAATTTATAGGAACATACGAACAATGACAGAAGGATTTAATAGTGCAGAGTATCTTAAAAACTGTATAGCAAGCTCTTGCAGATATGAAAGTTACCTTTGCCCCCAGCTGAAAGCCCAAGACAAGCACTGACACACTTATTTGGGATTCACCCTAACACCTTGGGCTGAATCAATCCCCAAAGCAGAAGAAATTAGATGATACAGAAAGATGCAACAGCAAATGAAACAATCAGGCTGCATTCGGCCCAGCATTACAGCACCACTGTAACTCTGTCCAACATCATCTAATCTGTTTTGTGAGCAGGATTTATTCAGGAAGGTGCTGCCTTTCAGTATTCCCTTATGAATCTATTCTGCAAAAAGTCCACCTTCAGAAGAAAACAGAATTTGTAGCGATAAGTGTGTCTGACTACTAAAAGCGTGTGAAAGAAGATTTTAAAAAGTCATCAGTAAATCAGTACAGTGTAACAAAGTAATATTGTTCGTTTAAAGGTGATGGATTGTACCTTCTAAGTTGAAAAGAAATACTATAGGCAAAAAAAATCTGACTCGAAATAACAGAGGCAGTATGTATGAACATCTGGGTCACCGTTTGTCTGTGCTGGTAATACCAGGAAGACATCAAATGTTTCCTCAGGTGTGCAATTCTTTTATTTCAAAAGGAAGAGTAGTTTTCTTTAAAAGTAATTGGGGGGGG
>NW_010156269.1:44816-86954 GCF_000695765.1 Mesitornis unicolor
GAAGGTATTTCACAGTAATGAACTTGGTATTTCCACCCTATCCTCTGGGTATCTAACGATGGAAATTGACAGCATGAAAAACACTGGCCACCAGAGATGAGATTATAGGTTTTCATTTAAATTGATCTTGCCCTCAAATTACAGCCCAACCAGTCATTCAATGCCCTCTCCAACCACATATCAATATCCTACACACTGTAGTTCGCCCTAGATTCAATTACCTGTTCCAAGTCCTCCCAATCAGAATTCCCGAGTATTTTTTTAAAACCCTACAAAAGACAAATATGAAGGTTTACCTTTACAAATAGACAAGAACATTATGAAATGTAGCAGGAACATTTACTGCTGAAAGTGCAGAGTGCTGTTAATATTTCAAAAACCTTTTGTTCTAATATTACACCCCTATGGAAGGACTAGAAAGGAGTAACATTAAGCATTGACCATCACAGAGCTAAACCTTAATTCCAGCCAGCCTCTGGGTGTCAGATTCAGCGATGTCTGTGTCTCCAAATTCAGCTGTTCAAAACCTAGGGTTTGGGGTTTTTGTTTTGTTTGTTTGTTGTTTTTTGTTTGTTTGGTTTTTTTTGTAACTGTGAACCTAGAACACAGGCTAAGACATTTAGTACACGATTCTCTTACCTAATGGTTCAGGACAGAATTAAGCACTTCCAAATGGTAACCAAGAGGATGTGCATACAGATCAGGGAGCTACCCAGAGATAGCTAGTAAGAAATGCTAAGTTTAACAATACATTAAACTCCTGCTCTAGTCTTGGTAAATTGGATCAAGGCTATGAATAAGATGCCCATACTCACTTGGGCACCCATACCCTCCCTTCAAGAACATGCACCAAGCAGGTAACAGCCTCAAGACTTTTGACTGTTTGCACTTAAAAAAAAATAAAACAAAACCAAAAACTGAGCAGGTGGTCTTATGTTGCTGAACTCCTAGATTACCAGCTCAAATGGAGTACTGCCTTTTTAAAGGCAAAAATCAAAGTTCTGACACCTAAAGTCTGCTTGTTGACTCAGTATGGCTCCTTGCAAAGCCTCAAGAAGTGTCACAGGCTACAGGAGACAGCAAGCACCTTATACTGCACATAAGGCCACACCATTGCTTAAAGAGCTCCCTTTAAAAAAATGGTTAGAGGTGTAATTTGAAGGTCTCGCCCATACATACTGGTAGAGGTTCCAGCTTGACTGGAAGAGCCTTTATTATAAAAGTTTGGAATAACTGGGTGGGGAGGAAGAAGTGGGTTTTGTTAGTGTTTTGGATTTCATAGCTGCATTTTTAAGCTTTTTGTTGTGAAACACACAACAGGCAGTAGCACCAAAACGACACTGCTCCCACAGTTATTTTCCAAGAGCTCCAGACTGTGTAACTGGTGCTAGGGAAGTTGTTTTTTATTTTTAGAAAGCTTTTTGCTACCCAAAGGCATCTACAAAGGCCAGCTTCAAACAAATATACTTAAAACTAGACACAACCTTACTGTTCCAAGTAGAATAATCTCCACATCTTCACCTATTCAGTAGTTACAAAAAAGCCTGGACCTTTAAAGATTGAAGTTTTGCTACTTTGAAATAAAGTTGTATATTATCCCTACTTACACTTTTGAAATCCCATATTAGTCATTTACACTTGTTTCAGATATCTCCTGCAACTGTACTAAGGTAAAAGTTGCAGAAGTCAAAACTTACACAAAACTTACTCAAATCACCTTCTGCATTACCTGACAGATGTAATAGACAGGTCTGCCCAGAGAACATCTCTAATCTTAGAATGCACTTTCAAACTGAAAAGTTCTTCCTTTCCATAGATGGAAATGATGGTATCTTTGTCTGCAGTTACTTTAAAAGACTTTTCCATGTAATATTAGACAAAGTTTTCATCAGCTCTGCAATCCTTCAATGGGTAAAGCAGCAGATAAAATTTTTCAGCTATTTGGAGTATTTCATTCATGACAATAATATAAGACAGTCCTCCCAAACTGGTACAGTAACTGGTACATTAATTCATACAAGACTGAAAAATGTGCATTTCAGCTCTTGATATTTACCCTTAAAAATTTTGCTTTCTCTCCACTAAGCTGGTTTAAAGAAAAATCTTAAATTCATTCCAAACAACCATGTTTGATTCAAGTATCCCTCCCCACATTCTGTGAAAAAAAAAAATAAATCTGAGCGAGCACAAGATGTCACTTCCAGCAATTCACTGTTAAGGAAAATTAAGCTATTTAAACCCTACCCTGTCCTACCTTTCAAAAATTCCTACTTCCTATGAAACTATTCCTGCCTCACTAAGCTGCATCTACATTAAGAAATGGTGTTACAAAAAATCATCTTTGAAAGTGCAACTCTGCCAAAAAGCCTACATCCATGTTACATGCATCTTATGGATTCTACTTTGGGCTACCACTGGTCTAACCCACAGGACTGGATGGATGAGCAGCACAGAAATAGTCCTGTAGCACATCTGGATTAATTCTGCTTATAAAGCAGTGTAATCCACTTCGTGCATTACAAGACCACTTCACAATGAAAACAGAGCAGTAGAGAGGAGAGAGATTCTGGAGACAGAATCCTAAAAAAAAAAAAAGTATGCTGATCTAAAACACACTCATAGAACACGATCTTATCTAGGATTCAGTCAGAAATAGGTTTACACTCATGCTAATGGGTTTCAAATGCACTATTCCCAACATGCTGGCATGCACAAGTGACAAGGCTCTACTTGACTGCTTCTCACCTTCCACCAGTGTGAAGTCTGTGCCAGTCAGAAGTGTGGCAAATGCCTCAGCCCCACCGTACTGCTTCCACCCCACCATATTACATATTATTATTATTGTGCTTTACCTTTGAAATCTTTTGGATTGAATTCACCAGATTAGAAAAATACAGGAGACAGCAATATGAAATTGTATTGCTCAACAGCCCTAAGTCTGAATGGATGCTTAAAGTATTTGAGTTTTTGTCCTTTTACTAAGTTAAGGCATAGAGGTCAAGAACAAGAGACAGAATAGCTGTATCTTGGAAGCAATTCTAAATTGGTCTTCAGTTAAAACAACCTGATTCCTGGAAGCAAGTTTTCAGGAAGTTTCAAGTTTCCTGTCTCTCTCTTCTCAGGAGAGACAGAACTCATAGCAGTATCATTGTCAAAAAAACCCCAACCAGCCATTAGTTACACATACCCAGCTAATTTCTATTTGTAAGGCTTTTACTATTTGGCTCTCACAGCTACTGCTAACACATCTGTTCAGACCTATCCACTTTACTAACACCTTACATGATTTATTCTTCACATATTGTCGCTAGTGATTGTAATGGATTGCTTTGTGGCACTTTGTCTTTTCAAGGAAATAGCCTGTATTTAGCATTTTTTCCCTACCTTTAGCAAAAGGCTTTTTTTTTCCTCTCAGAAATACAAGTGAGAGAGAGGATAGAAAGATAAATGTTTTCATATTATTCAGATAGCTTTCTATATGAAGCAAAGAAATATTTTAATGGAGTCAATATTCTAAGTGTTCCTTCAGCATACTATATGACTTCAAACTTCTAGAATGTAAATATATAAGTAGTTCACCACATCACCAGATAAGTCTACTGTGTCCACTTGAACCTATGTTCAAAAGCAGTGCTATGTAGTTAAATTTAAAAAAAACCTATAGGGCAAATAAAAAAAAGTACTCAATGACAGTAAATGAGTAAGCTTCAAAATTATAGTTATCACTGTCTCAGTTAGCATGAAAAAGGTTTAGCATTCATCATATTATTTTTAACAGACATGAGGAAAAAAGCAAGCACACGCATTTGAACATTCAAGTAAAATTTGTATAGAATTTCACTTTCTTTTTATGTGGGTACATATAGAAATTTCAGCCAGAAAAAAAAAAAGTGTTAAGCCTCTCCCAATCCCCACTATATTATAACCTTAGAAACCAGAGGTTTTATCTTGATTTTATCAAATACTATGGCAAGTTATGCTACTACAATAGAAGAGTAATTGCATCCTGCTGTCTGTTCCATATCCCTCTTGTATGCTTTATGTGTTCCACAATGAACCAAGCAGAAGTAACAACTTGTCCTTGCATCTCAGTCAGCCGCTTCACATCTTAGCTTGGACATACACTAAAGATGACTTTACATCAGTACATCCAATCTACCAGCAGCTGCTGGGAGAACTTGAGAAACAAACAGTACAAATGAATCCAGATCTACTGCTCTTCTATTACAGCTCTGCTTCCCAGAACAATTCTAAAAGCTTCAACAAATCCAAACTAAATCCATAAAAGCTGGCAAAGAATTAGTCTGAAATAAACCATAACTGACAAAGCAGCAGAAACCAACCAGTATATAGAATTTAACCAGGCTATCTTGATTTGTTCAATATAGTTTTCTGATTAATTCAGCTTAAGATTTGAGTCATTTCTCAGAGGGCTAAGAAAATAAAGGAGGAACAGAGAGAAATCTTGTTCATGTTTTCTCCCTATCTGTTGTGAGACTGTTCTTGGTTGGGGATGGCTGTACTGCCCAATATTCCTTTGTTGGTTACAATATGAAGCAGAAGCAGCTCAAGTCAAGAAGGAAGTCACTGAAGAAGAGCAACAAACAGAACACAGGAAAAAATCCAGGGGGGGGCCTCCTGCATCCTTGGTGACACTGTTCAGAATCTGCAAGTAAGTTTATTTTTCCAGATCTGAACAGCCCTTTATCATTTAAGAATGGGTAACCAACATGTGTTGGTAGAAAGCATGCACCTCCATCTCCCTCTGCTGTCTAGACAACAGAAAACAACTAACTTCTACACTGTCAGCACAAGACAATCAGGAATAGTCTGGAGTTTCCAACTCTGTTAATGACTTAAAGAATAAACACAGATTTACAAGACAAACTATTTGAATGTTACGTTATATAGTCTTAAAACTATACACTGAAAATGTTACCTTAGGACTAATATTAGGGCTTGGGATTTTCTCCTCCCCAGCTTTTCATTGCTTTCATAACTTTAATGCAAGAGCAAGATAATCCAAAGACACTATGCAATCCTTAATAGATTAAGTGTATTATTTTTCTCTACCTAGCCTCATTTAATCCTATTTTGGGGTTTCTTTTAATAGTTAAGTGTGGAGTGAATGAAGTGAACTGCTGCAAAGCCTCAAATACACTTTATTTGTTATTCTCTTCACAGGATAAAGTGTAAAAAAAAAAAGTAGTACATAAGCATATAAATTTCTCAATCCTCAGCAGTCCTGAGATTACAAGTTATTAAAATCCAATTTAATTCTGGGCTTTGGTTAGCATGAGGACATAGAATTGACACCTTTATTAAAAACAGCTACCATTACTCTTATACCAGATTTCAACTGCATCACAACGCAGATGCATTTTTCCTTCCAACCAAGGTACAGAACGCTTCAAAGGAATTATGTTCCTTAAGCTGAAGAAAGTGAATACAATAATCAATGTAGTGCCTATTTTGATGTTGTAATAATAATTGTTGAGAAACAGTTTATAGACAGAGAATGCTAGTATAGTAGCACGTATTCCTCAAAACAAATCAAGGGTAACTCTGGATGCTCATTGTTGCTGGTGGCAGGATTCATTTCTTTCAGTTTGAAACATGCAGACATCTAGAATACCCATGCAGTCAACAAAAAAATGCAAGTTTCTATCCCTAGCACGTTCAGTGATTTATTTTAGGATGCAGATGTGATTCATTCCTACTTCTTTCCCCACTCATTTGCTAAAACCAGATCTCAATGAGATCAGAAGTAGAAGTCTACAGTGTTTTCATTCCTAACTTTAGATGTCTGCAGTGTGACCTACAGTTCTACATACACCTTAAGATAGAAAAGATACTACCCAAGAGGGAAGCTGTCATTAGATTAATACAGCCTAGTATTGCTCAGCATAGCTTGAGCCTACATGTGCAAAGGCTTTTTTTGGGATAGGGGGGTGGGTCATGCTAAGTGAAAAAATAATCTTCAGACTTCAGAACTTAAATTTTCCTATTTTTCAGTACCAATGAATACCAGGCAATTTAGCTCTAACTACATGGCCCTCTCAATCTATTTCTATCAATTTCATAGCTCAAAAAACTAAATGGAAAAATCATTTTAATGATGTAAAAGTACTTAAAGGCTTATGAACCAAAGCCAAGTGTACAGCTTTAGAGTAATTCACTACTTACGCTATAGCATATTTATAGAAAGACACATTTGTCCAACATTCTTTTCTTGACAAAATTAACATATAGTACTACTTGCTGCAACTTTGAGTAAGAGCTCACCAGAAGCTGTATATGATGTTTGCAACACTAGTAAAAACATAAGAATGGCAACAACGAAAAAAGAAACAGTAGTGTACTGCGCAGCAGAGACTAAAGGAATAAGACTTGTTTCTTCTTTATTTAGCACATCAGTCTTCTTCACACACGTAAATTGCATCTAGCAAAGATGTTTTTATGGAAACTTAACTATAGCTTCCATAGATGTCACCAATTCACGTAGCAGAAGACATCCACCAGTTTCTTACAGGTGCTATTCTTTTTGAACAATGAAACAGGCTATAAAACTTCAAACTGAAGTAATCTGCTATTAACTGATCAATTCCAATGGAGCTTTCAACGTCTTTTTAACTGTTCCAGTATTTCTGCTGTTTTAACATTTTACACTGAAGTTCTCCACTTAAAACTTGTGCATAGTAGTGGAACTCGTAAAATTGATTTTGCAACACTAATTACACAACCATTTTACTATTAACTTTGTTATGAAATAATCATTAACTTTGACTTAATACTATTAATAAGCTCTTTATTAATAAGCTCTTATTTCTACCCTGAAATACCACAGAACAGTTTGCTCCAACAACTGCTTAGCAGTATACTTACTTGTATATTGCTTTTCTCATCTTTAAACTGAGCCTAGCTATTTCAACAAAGATGACTAATCAAAGTTGAAGTCAGTCAGTCTGAATTATTCAGCAATAACATATCTGATGATAGATTCTACAAAAGCACCCAAAGTGATTGCACTTGTTCACAAGAAAACACATCAAGTTTATTTTGGGAAAGAAGCAATTGTAAAGGAAAACTTCACACCAGATTACCTGCTTCTGAGGAAATGAAAAAGCCTCCTTCCCAACAGTATTAATAGCAACATGATGCTGGCCCTCCAAAATAAGCTGCTTGTTGTCTTCTACAACATATGCCTACAGAATATAATATAAAGACATTAACAAACCAGAAACTATCATAAGCTTCATAATACAGAATTACTAACCTTCCCCTTAAGTGGAGGGCATCATACTGTTCAAAACTAAAAGGCTAGTGTAACATTTATTTTATGTGTATGCTTTTTTTTTTGCATAGACAACTGCTGAACTTTAGACTGCAAATTTCCACTACTTAGTATTTGTATTCTGGGAAATGAGATAATCTTCTTCAATGCAGACCAGGTTGCTCTTACAGTTCTATGATAAAAGCAAGCATTAACAAATCTCTTGTTTAAGATTTCAGATTTTTTTTCCTAAGAGAACTGTTTTCAGAAAAAAATATTTCATCCATAAATTTTGTACAAGTATGCTTGAAAGTTCAGGATGCCATATTAAATTATTTTCTAACAGTCATATTTCATGGCCAGATTACCACAAAGGCTATAATCATACATACCTTCCACAGTACAACAATGTTCAAATCCACTGCATTGCATCTCTGTATCAATCTGACTGTATCATCAAACGACTGTTTCACAGCCCTGTGAGATGCATGAGTGTGAGATTGCACGTGTGTTCTTTTAAACTCAGAGGATAAGCTTTGAAAAAAAAAGTCTGCACAAGGACTGGCTGAACTTATTATCTGCAAGAAAAACAAGCCAGAAAGCACTCTCAGAACAGGATGCAAGCTGACACAAGTTACTCTAACAAAGCTCATCACTGTAATGTTTCAGCTCCATTATCTTGCTTTTCCTCTCTTTGCAAACCTACAGGATGCAGAACATCTTGGTTTCCATGCTTGCCCTGTTAGAGATCAACCCTACCTAATGAGCTGCTTAAGGTAACACAGGGAAACAGAGCTACAGGTTACTGGCCCAAAACTACAAAAAAATCAAACTTGGAAATAAGGGCTTTCATTATTACCACCAGTCTATTGTGATATAACAAGTGTAGTGAAGAGAGATGAAGCACACAACTAGTTCACAAACTAATTCACATGCCACTATTGCTTATTAATACTTCCAATTTTCCACACGCTAGCGAGATATATTTATCAAAGTTAGAAACATACCTTTTGCTAGCAATAGCAAAGGTAATAGATTGCACAGCATGCTCCCCATGGATAAGTGGCACAGCCAGAAGTACTGTGCTGTTTGTCAAGTTTGTCATTTGTGTTGAGCTTTTCCAACACGAAAAGCTTGATAATGAAGCAGCGGTTTTAAGACTGACAGCAGTGATACTTGAAGACAGCAGGGCAAATAAGAAACTAACTTCCTAACCCCTCCCTTTCAAAAATGTTAGCTTTCTCAGAATATGCTGTTGCAGAGCTGCTAATTGTTGCATTAGCAGAACACTCAAACCTAGGGAGACAATCTGCTTTTGGAGTAACTGTCTAGAAGAGAGGCCCCCATTCCTCATCCCCCCCCCATTAGAGATCATTTTCTTACAAGCAAACTGAAGTTCATGAAGCTCACTCAACTTTAAAAATGCAAGGAAGGGATCTCTTATCTCAGATTTTTAGTCCTAACTTTAATTTATGTGACTATAAAATGAAATGGCAGTGAGTAGGTTTTCTTTGGCTACTAAAAGCTGAATACGTACGTGGAAAAAAATGTACACTCAGCATGAAATAAGCAATCTGACATCCAACTAACTAAATCCACTATGCTAACAGAGATTTCTAATCTGATGCAAGTGCCCTACTTTCCTCAGACTATGAAAAAGCATTCACTGTACCAAGATCATTTGCTACAAGAATTCTTCAGACAATACCTGTATGCATAAAAAGATTAAAAGAGCATGGTAGTCTAGAAGCTTAAAGATTAAGAAAAACAGAAGAAAGACTCCTTGAACTGACTGCATTAGTAGTTTTGAAGTTCCAGTATGTACATCTATTAGGTGCTTCCAGATCATTTTTAGAATAAGCTGTAATATTGAATTTTTAACTTATCTTAGTAAAAAAATAATTAAGAAAAAATAGAACAAGAACCTGACATCCACACTTCTCTCCTAGAAAACTAGAGAGCTGGGAAATATTCAGAAGAACTGCTTTAAAGAGTTAGAAAGGAAGGAAAAACATTAGCAAAAAAATAGCATTGCAGTGCACTCCCAAAGTGTGTTCAGCTGTGGAACTGGGAACTTAAAATTCCAGACTATCCCCTAGCCTATGCTACCTTACCTTCTCTCCATAAAATACGAGAGCTCACCTAAAAGACAAATAGTTTCTGACATGCAAGACAAGTTCTCAACTATGAGAGCACTGTTCCCATTTTGGAATTTTAAAAAAGGCTTTCACTAGGATACTTGCACATGAGAGGGATACTTTGCACAAGACAAATATGCAGTTGCACCAGTTCACCCACCTGTTCATTTCCAAAGACAATATCTGCAAATGTGTAATTTTCTAAGGGATAAAAAGAGAAGGCATTGTTTCAACATCAACAGAAGTCACAACTTCAGCATACAGCATCCAAATTATTTTCTTCAAAAAGTTACCACATTCAGGAGAGAACTTACCTTCTGAGTTTTTGCATCTTACTGCTTTAAAGCATAACTTCGCTCTTTCTCTGCTAGCAAGTTTAGTATCTGAAAGAAAAAGGTTGCAATATTTTTTCCCCCCCAAATATAATTCAAAGTCCCTCCTTATTAGCCAAAAGTCAGCCTTTAAAGTTCACAAATAAAGAAAACCAGTGATGATACCCAATAAGCATAACTATTCAAGCAGAGCAACTACACGGTAGTGAAGACATATTTTATGCAACTGCATGATAGCAAAGAAAATGCATCTTCTGCTGACCACTTCCATCTACTTCTAGGGCAGGAAGTGAGCCATAATACATAAAGGAGATACAGAGAAAGAAGGAAGGAAGAGATTCAAGGTTCACCCTCAACATTAATAAAAGATGGATACATGCCTAGAGTAATTTTTAAGTACATAAAAATGTCAGCATACAAGATAACATCTGTTAGGTACAATAACAGCACTTTTTTTTTGCCTGTGACAGTCTGCCTTTTCAAAAATTAGCAGCTTGTATTAGCTAAGGCAGGATACAGCACAGCAATTCTGGTACATTTCTAATAACCAAATAGAGCACTTGTCAAGTATTCTGTTGATCAGCTAAGTTTAACACTGATATAAATAACCCAAAGTAAATGAACACTGAAATGTATTTTTTGGTGAGGCAAGTTAGCAGCCAACCCAGACATGGATTTCTATACCTCACAGAAAGAGTTTACCTGTAAGTTAAACCCATTTTAAAAATTTATTAAGTCTGAAAGTAGCATGTCAATATACTTAAAACACTGACAAAAGAAGGGCTGTAGTATGCTTGAAAGGGTCAAAGTTCTTAGAAATTAATTATTCCAAAAGCAAAATTCAGCTCCTTGTAAGATTCTTTTAACTGTTCTTGCCAAGCAGAAGCTAGACTTGACCTCCTTGTGGTGATAAAGATACACACCTTTGTCTTCAGATACATTAACAGATTTTTGAAGCTTCCAGTGCTTGCTATTACTTGAGACTTGCACTATATGAAATTCTTTAACCCCAGTCTCACTCTAAGGAAGAAACAAAAGTTACATCAAATAAGACCAATCACAATTGTGATGTTCTACATCACACAGTAAGTGTTCATTGCAAGGTGGCACTGTTAGAATCTTAATTTAACTTATTAGTCACACTATCCATGAAACATCACTAAGGAGAGACAAGATGATATTTAAGAGTCACTGTAAGGTAAAACAACAGTCCCAGCTCACAGCAATTGCCAGTTCCAGTAAACAAAGCCACACAAAGAAGAAACAAAGATTCCCCAGAAAAATACCCACAAGTTAGTATGTTAGATTAAGACATCTATAATAAAACCTAGGCTTTTATCTCCAATGAAGAACACTGTCCACAAGTTCACTTCGTTTCTAAGATTTTTTTTTTGCATATATGCGTAATAAAAAGTAGCTTTTGGAATTGGCTTCCTCTTTTTGAAAGAGTGAGATGGTATTGAAAAAATTAAGTCTCACACAACATCATCTGTTAACTTGGTAAGTACTTTATAAAACATTCCTTTTCTCAAAGAAACAGTGGACAATATTCACTTTAGTAACTGAAGGAAAAAAGTGTACACACCTTTAAAACAAAATGACAAATCAGTTCAGTGATTCCACTACCAGCTAAGTGTCTACAAATTCTGCAAACATAGGACTCAATTACCTTGCTTTGTGGCTGAAAAAATGGGAGCAGCTTTACCAAAAAAATGAGTAAATTTAAATTAGTGTGTATGAAAAACTGAAATATTTTTATCTGCTTTGCTAAGTAAACAGATCACAACAGACATATCTGTATTTGGATTATATTTCCAAAAACATCTTTTAGAGTTTGGTAATAAATGTAAACACAGAAGATTCCTTCAAGTTTGAGCTTACATGTTGACTTCACATTACCCCTAATCCTACCAGTGTTTTCACTAAAAGGTTGCACGTGGCACAGGTTATCTCCTTCAGAACTATCTTGAAAGTTGCGATCATCAAGAACATTCATGAATTTGGAGTAAATCTTCCTAAAAGAAAAGATACTCTGAACTACAGTACTGGAATTTTCTGTATGGATGCAGTTATATTAGACTTCCAGGAAGTTATATCTCAGTGTCAGTACTCTCTTTCCATCAGTAACTGGAATGATTAAATGTGCAAGATTTACTTAGTGTTTGCAAAGTAGTTGTAAAAAAAGACATTTTACTTAAGTCTTGGTTCTAGTGGTGACACACATCTGCTGAGCTTTGGAACAGTATTATTATTAAAAATAATAACTTACAGTATTGATATTTTCTACATCCACAAACAACAACAGATTGTCCCCTCTGCCTTCTTCATCTTCAAGTGCATTACTTCTGCAGACAGTAGCTCGAACATGCAGAGACCGGCTAGTACAAATAACTGCAGTGTGCCTTAATACTCTATGACTAGGAGGGAAGGCAAGAAAAAGAGAAAAAAGACACTCTGAACAACCAGGACTGCTGTCCAGAACCTGTCAATGTCATCAAGTTCACCTTTTATGTTTGTCTCCAGTATTAAGGTCATTAGACAATTTACTCCTTTCAACCACCAAAGAGACTTCTTTTTAGCTTCCTATCAAAACTGTATTATCTTCAACAATTACACTGCACAGGTAGGTGCTGTTCAAACATACAGCAGTCAGTTTGAAATACTGGAGTAAAAGAGTTGTATGTTGTCATGATGAAAAATACATCAGAAATATTTCAGACTGCTTTTGCTGTGTCAGTTGTCCTACAGACAGGCATGTACTGGCACAGGGATGTCATTAAGCTATTTAGTATCACCATATGCTTTGGAAAGTAGGGTTTTTTTGGAGTAAATAACCCATAAAAACGCCAGCTAGGTTAGTCATATCTCCTGCATAAACATTTACTAAAAAGCACTTAGAGAGAATACCACTGCATTCAACAAATTTTCCTGAACCAAGAATCTTGAAAGTTTACTTCTTGAACCATCGCTACTCTGCTCTATTCCAGATACACTCAGCCTCCAGGCCAGCAAGCCCTTTGTAGAAGCAATCTTCCTGTTTTTCCAACAATGAGTAAACTTCCATTTTTAGACATCATCAAAACACATGAGCTTTTCCCACATGGAAGCGTTGTGATACCATAAGTTCCACTTGGAAACATTATAGGCATGTAAAAATTTGGTATGCATTACCTATTAAATATGATGAAAAACTATGCAATATTTGTTTTGGGAGGGGGAAATCAGTGGTTTCCTGAACTCTACTTGACATAATGTCACAATTTACAGTTTTGCAGTTAATCTTCAGACAGATATACAATAGTTTGCATAGCTTCAAGTGGCACAAAATAAATCATTTTTTGAAAATTTAAAAGCTATGCTCAGTCTACAAAGACTACTGTTAAAGATCACATCGCTTAAGTTCTTCTGGGAACTCCAATACAGTAGGGAACAAACATAATCCCCAAACCACCATCTTCCATCTTTAAACACCTCACTTTCTGAGTACTGTGAACTCAGGAGAAATAAATTCTGTTCTTAAAAAAAACAAAGGAAGAAAAAAAAAAATAACATTATAGAGCAACAGTTTCCCTATACCTGCAGACTAGCTTAAAGCTAAATGAAAAGTTAGCTTTGGCATTTCAGAAGCTACAGAAAAATCTAAACAAAGGGTACATTTTCAGAACGTATTTGAAGAATATGCTGCTGATCCATGCTCTTGACCAGCAGACATCCAGTCCATGGGACTAGAGAACATCTGAAGTGGTCCTGCTCCTCATCATCACCTTGAATATACAGAGACCAGGTGTGCTGGTTTTGGCTGCAGTAGAGTTAATTTTCGTCACAGTAGCTCAGAAGGGGCTATGTTTTGGATTTATGCTGGAAACAGGTGTTGATAATGCAAAGATATTTTCATTACTGCTGAGCAGTGCTTACAGAGCATCAAGGCCTTTTCTGCTTCTCACATCACCCCACCAGTGAGTAGGCTGGGGGTGCACAAGAAGTTGGGAGGGGACACAGCCGGGACAGCTGCCCCCAACTGACCTGACCAAAGGGATATAGAATCACAGAACGGTTTTGGTTGGGAAAGACCTTTAAAATCAAGTCCAACCACCAAACCAGCCTTAAGTGCATCACTAGACCATGTTTCTAAGCACATCTCTGGTTATCTCCTGAGCCTTCTTAGCCTGGGGCATGGGTGACATGGGTGAATAAGTGACATAAAAAGTCAACCTGCTACCTTGCAAGTAAAGTTCAAAGAAAGCACTAATTGCTAGCTTGTGGTGTCAAACTCGACTATCCACTGTTTCAAGATAGTCCAAAAAGGAACTATACAGCAGCATGCAAGTCAAGTTTGGTACTTAAGACTTCCATGATGATATAACTACTAACCACATTTTAACTAAGAAAAAACTATTTTGTTCAAAGTAGGCAAGATATTGTTTTATAACATGCAGAAACAAATTAAGTCACTATTTTTTTCCCCTATGATTCAGAAAGCTGTATTGCATTCCATTAACCTTCCTTCTATTAAATTATTTTAATTGCCACTTTGAAGGAAACTGTGTAGGCTATATAATTTGATATGGAAATTGTATCATATAGTAGAAAAAAAATACTGCTTAGATTAACAGATAGCAGGCCACTTTTACATCATCACAGCAACTGAGAGAAATTCAGTAAGATACACATTTGTGCTTACAATGTTTATAATGTGTCTAATAAGTACAACAAAATAAAGTAGATAAAAGCTTACCACATTTTTGAATGTCTTTTAATACTTTCATAGTAAAACAAAAAGTTAATTTCATGAACACCTTCTTCATCTGGTCCTCGTAACCACATTGGCAGCTGCACTGAAGCCCCAGGAAGAAGAACAGTATCAGGAAGTGGGACATGTATTACTTCAGGCTGACCTTCTGTGCCAACCCCAAAGTCTACAGAAGAAGCTGAAGATAGCAGTGCTGTACGCACAGAGGTAGGATCTGTCACAACAGTCTTGTAAGCACTACAGTTTTCAGAAGCTGAAGGACTTAGTGGCGTTAGAACAGCAGTGTTTCCACCAAAAGTAAAAAATTCTGGATGCCTGGACACAACCTTCAGTGCAGTAAGAGGACACTTGCTTACGTTCACAAATTCTACATATGCTTTTCTGATCTCTCCACAGAGAAGCCCTGTAGGAAAATTTATAAAGAACACCTGTATGGGAGAGAACAGGAAAAAAGAAAAACCTGAACATTGAGCCAAGTTACAAATGTGCATGAAAACAACAAACACACTTAAGCTATATTGCTCTCTACAGCTTCCTGAGTGGGGGGAAGTCAGGGAGAAGAAGAAGGAGATGCTGATCTCTTCTCCCTGGTACCCAGTGATGGGACACAGGGGAATGGTTCAGAGATGCATCAGGGGAGGTTTAGACTGAGTACTAAGAAGCATTCCTTCGTCAATAGGGTGCTTCCTAGAGGGGTGTTCCAACGCCCCAAGTCTGTCAGCATTTAAGAGGCATTTGGACAATGCTCTTAACATGGTTTAACTTGGTCAGCCCGTGGGACTGGACAATTGTTGCAGGTCCCTTCCAAGTGAAATATTCCATACTATTCTATAGAGTGTTGTCATTAACCAGTTAGACCATTTTAATAACCCTAGGTAAAACCACTGTGTTTTAATTAACTAACTTGAAGAACCACTCAGGATGAATGGCAAGCAAACATAAAAACACAACTTTTTCTGTTCCACCTTCACCTTAAAATTTAACTGCAAATGCTCTTGCCAATTAAAATTCTAAAGGGTATTAATTTGGAGACTTCAAGTTTCACTTAAAAAAAAAGCACCCACACAAGTTTGGCACTGATAGATCAGAAACTAACTAGAAAAATTTAGGCATTCTAATTAGACTTAATTGTTAGAATTACATTTATATGCTTTGGATTCAGACACTAGCTCAAAACTGCCAATAGAAAATAGCGACATACCTCCAACAAAGGCATTTCTTCTGTAATAATAGGATCTAAACGTCTATCAGGTCCGTATTTAATAGATGTTTTTTCTTCTTTTGTGTTATTAAGTCGAGGCCCTTGAATTTCTAAATCTTGTCGTCCTCGTACAGATAACCCATTGGAGACAAACTTTCCTGAAACAATTTTTGAAAAGTTTTGCTGTTTTTGTTTTGTTTTGGTTTTAAGTAATTCCTAACTTCTTTCTGAGAAGTGATCCAAAGCTTCTTACCCAATCTCAATTTCTTTTGTTTATTTTTAGTTATCAAGCACATGCAGTGTTCATTGATTAAGCAGCGTCACTGACAAAGAACTGTTCAAAGCTTACTGTCACACATGATGCGTTGCTATTATGAGCTCGGTCAGACAATTATCCATTATTGTGGACTTACTCTGCCTTTTAAAAGTTTGACTACAATAAGGGGGAGGGAGGGGTGGTGCATGGAGCATGACAGTGATGTATTTATTTCCTTTCCAACTTGCCAGAAATTAGGAAAAAAATCACCCAAAACATTTTTGTATTTCCTTCAAAGACAGGCCAACATTCTCCAAGTGTTTTTTATTTCAAAGCTTTCTAGTTTGTAGATTGTTAAACAAGCATCATTTCTTTCAGACACTTTTAAACATGTGCTTTAATCCCCATTGACTCCAACTAGATTTTCCCTGTGAGAGTTTCAGATGTATGAGTCAACTAAGCAGATCAAGTAACATGCAATTAATAAGCCATTTACATGTTAATATAAAGGAAAGAACCAAAATAAAGGCAGGCTGCTAACAAAAATATAATTATGTCAGTCAAATTTAAATGTGGGTATTTGTGCAGAGAACTTCAGCACAACATTACAACAAAACTTGAAAGCTAACAAAGTGAAAAGACGCAGAAGAATAACATATAGCAAAAGAATCAATGAAAGTGATTACAGGTTCAACATGGCATAGATGGAATATTTAAATTTTGCTTTTTTTCAGCATTTTCAGAATTTCTACAGATTTAAGAGGAGCAGTAAGTATGGATTTAGCAGAGGTTACTTCCTTTCTCATGCAGTTCCTACAGGTGCCAGTTGATTATTTTCCTGTTCCAGTTGTTTCTCTTGATTCTACTTTCTTACCTAAAGGAAGACTTTGCATCAAGATAGTCAAACAATAAATACTAAAATTCAGTTCTACTCTGCAGAAGCCATGTCTCCCCCTTCCAGAAACATGTAACTTAGAGAAAAATACACTTACCTGTCTGTAATCCAATAGAAGGATCTATCCCATCTAATGTCACAGCACCCTGAACAGTGCCAAGATTATAAACGACTCCCAGAATATGTAGCTCCCCTGTTTGATGGGGAAAGAGCTTTAGTCTTGCCTGTGGAGATACGTTAAATTTTTGTTGTTGTTGCTACTAGAAAAAAAGGTGTTATTACATTTAAATGTCCAATTGCTAAAGACATACAGAGCTATATTTACTTTATAGTTACGTCAGATGTAACTGCATACAGTAACTACAGATCATTTAAATCGACTCAAAATTTCACATACACAGAATTTACCAAACCAGTCCACAGCTGAGAAATTGTCATTACATTAGGAAAAATCCTAAATTGTAACAAAAATGAACTGTAACATAGGCAAAAAACCACAATGGTTGAAGGTGGAAAGGACCTCTGGAGGTCATCTTGTCCAACTTGCCTGCTTAAGTAGGGCCATCTAGAGCCAGCTGCCCAGGACCATGTCCAAATGGTTTTTTGTATCTTCAAGAATGGAAACTCCACAACCTCTCTGTGCCCAGTGCTCAGTCACCATCAGAGTGTTCACATCCTAGTGCTCAGATGGAGCCTCCTGTCTTTCAGTTTGTGCCCACTGCCTCTTATACTGTCACATTCTCCCTTCAGATCCTTATACACACTGAACAGATTCAGAAGTTCCAGTACTTGATACATCAGTCTTCTGTGAGTTTAGCATTAAGTTCAGAACATAACAAGTCTGAACTCCACCCTGAAGTTCAACACTGAAAAGACTATTTTTAAAACAAAGTATAGTACTTACCACTTTTGTCTCCTCACTATTAATTAAAAATTCAGCTATTGCTTCAGTTCCTATCATATCATCATCACACATTCCCTGAAAAGAAGAAACAGCTTTTCAGATGCCATTACTCCTAGGCAGAAAAACTGCCATAAATTTTGCTTCCCACACCTTTCCTAAAGTGTAAAGGAAAAAAAAAAACCAACCATTTTGAACTGCTGACAGTTAGGACCAGCAGGTAATATATGTCCAGCTTCTCAGGCTTTTGGAATCAAAGAAGCCACTAGAGACTTCAGTAAACACTTACTGAAGAGTGAAATTTAAGATTTATCGCTATAAATTGGAAGCATTCCCAATCAATTTCACTGATACTCACAGAAGTATTTATCACATCATTAAAGCACCAGTTCTGACCAGAACAGAAGGGAATGGTACAGTAATCCTTGAGACTTATTTATATGAAACATGTTTATAAATCTGGGAAACTCTTACAGCACCTTTAGAGATCACTATGTTCTGAATGCTTTTGGCCAGGAAACCAAGTGAAGGAATTTACTGTGATATTAAGTGTTGGAACATACCAAAACCTTAAAAATATGAATGCAAGAACAGGCCTTCAGAGGGAACTTTTGACAGTATCAGTTGAAGCATTAAATTAATAGTAGTAAGCAGTTCATTGAAAGTACTCAAAACATTAATTTTTAATACAGTAAGCTTTCATTTTCCTTCGAATCAAGATACCAAGATGTTCCTATGGCATACCAGCAGTTTTTCAGAACACACATTTCACTATGTACAGTAGCTCCAGTAGCTTGAGTGAGAAAAAGGCAATATATCCAATAGACAAAAAAGATAACATACCCATTGACACTGCAAGTTATTTCTGTTGGTCAAGGCTAGTGTGACTAAAAATAGATGTACAACACATACAATGAAACGTTGAAAGTATTTTACTTTGCATTAGGCTTCACAATACTCATAACAGTACATTTGTTAACTTGGCTGCTTTGTGTCCTATGGATATAGGAAAATCTAAACAGTGGATAAAGACATTCAGTAGCTACTTTTTTGCCCTTTAAAAAAGAAATTACACTTAAACCAGTTTTTTTTTCATACTACAGAGTTTTAAAGACTTCAGTTAACACATACTCCATAACTGTAGCTGCTTGGTTTTGGTTGAAAAAGGACGAAGCTTGTCTTACCAGCTCTTTTGTTTCTCCATCACGCTTTGCATTGAAGTCTTTAGGCTGAAACTTCCACAGCAATGAAAGGTCAGTCAAAAGAAGTGGAACTTTCAGAGGGTTTCGGAAGGACACTTCTACAGTTATAGGTTCTATTTAAAAAGTGCAAGAAAATTATAACAGGCTATCACTACCACAACCCTTCAGATTCAGGCTCAACTAACTCAAACCATTGGTTCAAAGAACCAATCAAAAAACATTGGTTTAAAACTACAATAACACATGAAATACTGTACAAATTTATCTAACTCACTTTATTTCTGAACTGTATAAAATCTTAACTTTACCTTCTATCACAGCAAGTGGAAATTTGGAGTTATCCGAGTAGCGATTTAAACAGAACTGTGTTGGTTGAAAGTTTGAAGGTAGTACTCCTTTATTTATCACAGAAACAACCTGCTCTTCAAGTTCCTTCCACTGTTGCGATGATTCTGAGTCATACTCCTGATCCAGACTTACGTGCGTAGCTGCCTGCTTTTCACCTAGTACAAGTAAGGCAGTCTTAGAAGAGGAGAACAGTGACATGCAACAGTTGCAACAAAGGGCTGCACTGGCAAATTAAGTGTTGTTAAAAATATTTTAAGGTATCAGTTGCTGTCAATTACAATTGATTTAAGTCAGTGAATCACAAGACATTTTGAAATACACACATAGAAGACAATACTCAGGATGATTTGAGTATACTTCCATCTGCAAATTGTGGAATTTCAAAGTTTTAGCATGCTACACAGTACGCTCAGCTTACAGATTATTTTATGACAGACCACAGGCCCACAGTACAGCCCTGGTTTATGTAAGAAGTTCCATTCAGCTTACTTTACATTCAGGAATCAGTGTTTCAAACATTTCATCCAAGAAAAAGTTAACTGTAAAGATAATTTTTATTTCTAGCATTAGCACTAGTGTCTAGCGTTTTCTAAAGCAGTAATAATCCCTTTAATAAAGTTCATTACAGACTTGCATTGAAGCTTTCCAGCTAAGAAAAACAGTGGAAGTCAGCACATCTGCATACATGTACTTCATATTTACACAGAAAGTCTGAAAACATCTAGCAAGTAGATACTAAGCTTAAGTTTTAAATCTTACTTAAGAAGTTATCTTGTTACATTAGTTTTACATAATGATAGGCTATTTTTTTTCAAAAGGACAACTCTTGCATATATTTTGGTTCCATAAATAAGGAACTTCAATCTATTTATATAAAATTTTCTAACCTTCTGCGGGTCTTCGATCATGCCCAAAGAAAACACGGGTTGCTGAGCTGTTAATATATGGTAAAGGAAGCTGCGGTAAGGGACCATCAGGTGATAGCTGGGTCACATTCTGGAGCAAAGGAGGAAAACAATGTCATGCCATTATGCAAATATATGGTGTCTATGCTGTATATTACCAACAATCAAATGGTGAGGTAACCAAATAGAAGCACTCAGTGTTTGAACACGTAGTATTTTTAAGATGCCTACATCATTTAAATTAACTGTTTTGATAGTTATTTATGCATTGACAGTCTGAAGCAGTATTGTTTTTTCTTCAATGAGAGTTTAAAGTTCATTAAATCTTTATGGGAAAATGAGAATAATTATTTCAATCCAGCATTCTAATCACTACTGTAGCTGCATGGCTATCACAAGCTTTATTTGATGCAAAACTTGACTAACTCAGAATTTGATCAACTACCTTCACTACACTACTACCATTATACAATACTCACAACAGTGACCTGTGGACTCAAATATCAGTCTTGGATATGATCTACCATAACTTAGCAAACACCTCAGAAATTCTGTTTACAAGCTTTAAAAGACAGCGAGGTAACTACATGGCTGAAAGTTGTGTGGTGATATCAGCACTAAACATCCCATAATGTACATGGTCTACTACAGTCCAGAATCACTCAAACTTGTAGCCTACTTGAGTCACTTTGTCTATAAAAGCCCATATTAAAGAATAAAGCTTACAACAACATGGATGAGGAGTACTTCATAGTGCTAGAAAAGCTGACAGAGCTACCTAGTCTTTATTCAACAATTATTATCAAAAGCCTCAAAATTATTATAAATTACTCAAAAGAAAAACAGATCCACTTCCTCTAAAAGAAGCTAAACTACCACAAGCTGCAATTCAGCCATGACCCTTAAAAGGAAGAACTCATTTTACTGAAATAAAAACATGTACTGAGAGTCACACTAATACCCATCAGTGGAAGTACACTTAATACACACACAAGATGCAGCGTATTTTTTCTTTTGAAGCCTAAAGCAAAAAATTAACACATCAACTAGAGAAACAACCCCAGAACAAAGCAGGTATGACAGAAAACCATTTAATGACTTTATAGAAGAGTTACTGGTAATAAAATTACTGATTACTTAAGGAATAAAGACAACAAAAAGTCATTTACCTTATAAACATAGAGATATTCTCTCAAAAAAGCTCCTTGCTGAGCTGGAGGTTGCTTACTATCATTGATCAAAATATGCCTGAAGGCAGACACAGCATTGTCAAGCTGACGAAGCGTAAAGGACTGACGACCAATAGTGAAGTTAATATGATCTTCTGCAAGAGACCAGCCTTTCCCTTTGTAAACCTGCATGGCTTGACAGTAGCAACGTAAGGCATGTTTTTTCTGCAAGAAAAAATGAACAAAATTATTTCTCAAATAATCCCATTAACCACTCATTCTAATTCTAATATTAGCAAGATTGACCAGTAAGTCAGAAAAGTAACTGAAGTTTTTACCACCACCTCCACTATGCTAAGTGTAATGTTTGCAGAACTACACATTATAGCATCTGGTCAACATTAACCTAAGCACAGAAGTGTTGGTTCTTACAGTACAGAGCCTAGCCTGCAGATTAAGTTCATGATTTCAAAACTGGTGTAAGGAGGGCCACAAAGACAACCAAAGGGCTGGAGCACCTCTCCTGCGAAGACAGGCTGAGAGAGTTGGGGTTGTTCAGCCTGGAGAAGAGAAGGCTCTAGGGAGACCTTATAGCAGCCTCCCAGTACCTGAAAGATTCCTATATAAAGTCTGAGGAAGAGCTGTTCACTGGGGCATGTAGTGATAGGATGAGGGGTAATGGTTTAAAACTAGAAAAAGGTAGATTTAGGTTGGATATTAGGAAAGAGTTTTTCAACATGAGGGTGAGAGATCACTGGAACAGGTTGTCCAGAGAAGTGGTGGAGGCCCCATCTCTGGAGATAGTCAAGGTCAAGCTTGATAGGGCTCTGAGCAACCTGATCTAGTAACATTGTCCCTGCTCACTGCAGGGGGGTTGGACTAAATGATCTTTAAAGGTCCCTTCCAACCCAATACATTCCATGAGTCCATAAGTTAAAAAAAGCGAGTGTTCTGCATTGCTTTAGGACTGACTTGCTGAAGCCTACAGAGCTCCCCTGCCAAGCCTCAGGACATAAGCTAGATTTAACACATTTCATTTCACTTCCATAATCAAACTTTCAGTGTGACATTTGCAGTTGATTGTTGTTCAGTAGATACACCTGCCAAGAAAACCAACAAGACACAGCCCTACAGTACATACAAGACAAAATTAGCAATCATATCAGCTACTGGGAGACAGATGGTCTGCTCCAATCAGCTCCACAGTTCCTTTCCTGTACATACCTTAGAATCTGGGCATTCAATCCGAAGCCTAGGCCTTTAACATCTGCCTTAACAACAGCAGGTATTACTGACACTTTAAAATATGGTATTATAGCATGCAGCTGAGCAGCTTGGCTGACTTCTCTTCAGTAGCATTTAATATTTAGCTGTCACTAAGGATATGAGGGGAAAATAAAACAAACACCAAAACAACCTACATTTACTGTAACACTGAAAAAGCATTCCTTGGAAACCAGAATCCCTACAAGAATTAGACACAATGAGAGAGCTGTTAAATGAAGACAAAGTCAAAGCTTTACAAAATGCATGCACTTTTCCAAGCAAAGGAGAGAGATATAAAAGAATAAATAATAAAAAAACTCTGATCAATAGCTCCCTGTCAGTACTGTATTGTCAAAACAATAGACAGAGAAATTACTGCATTAAGAGAGCCAAGTTGGGGGAGAGGGAGGAGGCAGGAAACACTCCTACTGTTTTTCACATCTGTGATTTTAAATACAGAAGCTAAGAGGAAAACAATACATTCTCTGGTCCTTACCAAGATGATAAAAAAAACCCAACAAAACAGAGATTGAGTGGGTGTTGTGGTGTACTGGGACAGAATTTTAAGCTTTCTGCTGAGGAAAACCGTGATTCTGTAAGGACTACAACACTCCTTCTCATGGGAACAAAGTGATAAAACTTTGCTATCAGTTTCAGCTAAAGTTGGTTTGTGACACTCAAGGTTTTCAGCAGTCTTGAGATAAACAGGTGCAGAAGCTGCGGGGAGCAGAAACCCAGGGGAGCTGACCCTAAGCTGACTAATGAATAATATTCATGCCATAAACATCACACTCACTATAAATTCACTCCTCCTTTTCCCTCTAGTTGGGGAGGAGGCATCGGGTGATAGAGCAACTGTATAAATGACAGTGGGGTGGGAAAACAGCCTCTAAGACCACAGGGCTTTGTTTTGAACAGAATTCTGATGCCTGGGTTCTCCTGTATTATTGATTTCCAATACAAATTTCTTTCTATTACAGGTTTGCAGCTTAACAGTAAACTGAAACTGACTGTATTCAGTCACAGCCCCATCACTGAACTTTGGTGCCTAACCTCAGCAGAATCCAAGCACAAGCTATCTTTAGAATCTATCCCACACCCGAGGCAGAAACCAAGTACATGAGTTATAGCCAACAAACTTTGAGTTTATTTACCACCAAGTCAGAGTTGCCTGCATAGGAAAGTGGATGGAAATAGAAACAATTTGTATTGTTTTAATTACTAATTAAGTTTAAGCAGCTATAAAAAGATGCTTTAGTTTATCTTGCAGTAACTGCACATACACCTGCTCCTTCACTAAAAATCATGTGGTTAAGGTACCACGAAAAACAGGTATCTAAATTTTGCTATTATTCTAATAAATTAAGAGTTTAACAAATCCCTAACTTTTGTAACACACTCATATAATATTTCACTGTCTATAAAATTGAGACCCAGAAATGAAAACACGCATCACTGAAGTTTAAAGCCAGCGATCTTCAGCATTACTTGAAATACAGAAGAAAAGATTATGCCTATCAATGCAGAAGTCATTTTCAGAACATCAACGATAAATACTTCTAATACAAAAGCATCAGAGGCCAAGCATCTTTTTCCAGACTAATGACACATTTAACATGCTTTTCAGATTAAGTATCAAATACCAGGCATATTTTCCACACCAAAAAGTAGTACTTACCTGGCCTGCTTTACTAAACCTATGGCCAGCCAGTATCATATGAAACGCAAACTTTCTAACCATGGGACTTTTCATGTTTATAAAGCAGTGGGCTGCCTGCTCCAACAGAAGTGCACTGCGAAGATCTGAATCCTATTTAAAAGAAAAAATGAGAATCAGCCTTGAAGTTGAATAAAAATATGAAGATAACAGTGGCTTTGTTTTGATGTTAACAGAGAACGCAAGCTGTAATAGGGCAGGGAAGCTGAAGATATACAAACTTTTATATACAAACATTGTATGTATATCTGTGCGTGTAAAAGAAAACAGAAGTATTTTTCACTTTGTTATATACCAAACACACTACTATTCTTTTCCAGTGGAGAGATTTACGTATCAACCTGTTTCAGCACAAGCGACAAAATAAGTATTTTCTGCCTTTTCAGTTACTCAGGCTGCAGTTTCTAACACTTACCACTATCTCTGAAGCACTCTGCTACTTCCCTCCCTCCCCCCACAGATATTAAGGCTAGAAACAAAAAACGAGCTTTAAAAGGATGAAAGAAAAATAGAGGGAGCAATGGAACTTAGTGAATTTGTATCGCAAGAACCAGGATGATTCCTTGATAATGTACAATTTCTTACTATTACTCCATTCTCTTGTCGTGCCAAGACACAGCTATGTTACTTCAGCTAACCAGAACAGAATCTATTCTATTTTACCAAAATGGTTATTAATGATATCCACGTATGCATCTAGACTACAACTGTATTCTGACACCTATATAATATCCTCTGAAGATTTTCCTTGCAACTGCCAAAAGGCACCATAAGCATACACCATAAAATTTTAAGTAATAAAATGGTAGTGCAGAGCCAGTAGCGTTTAAACTCCTTGTTTAAATAACTTATATTGCTCATATATAGATTTTGGTAGCAAGTTTAAGTTGAAAGGGCAAGAAAGAAGCTACAAAGACACTTAAGAAAAAAACTTGCAGAACTAAGCAAATTTACTCCATGCTTAATCTCTCCCAGGAAGAGTCTCAGAAGCATCACATTTGGTGCAGCTGGCCACAAAGCCAGAACTAACTGCCAGTTAAGACTTTCCTTCAAGCTACATAGAAGATGGTACACTACTCCTGGTATTACATTTGTTTCATTCTTTTTCAAGCAAGACACTTTCTGGGCTGTTAGAAGCTAATTCCATGCTTAATTTACACCAATTAATATTACAGAACTATTCAGACCAGCATTCACTTACACAGTAAGATTCTAATGATTCGTAGCAGCTGAGCTACAGAAATGCCTTTGTTACTTAAACTATAGAGAACTTCCGATTATATGTAGGAGAGTATCCATTACAACTCCGGCAAGCCATGCTAATACTTTTAACCCATGAGTTCTTAAGCTGAAAGTATGCCATATAAGAGCTAAGCAGATGTCTAAGAAAAATTAAAGTCAAAGATAACAGATGCATGATTATCACCTTTACAGAAGTCAAGCAAGTCACTCGACTAGAACAAACAACAGTACTTAGGTTCTTCACCTGCAGTGTAAACTGTTTTTTTCACTTCATGCTTTATATTTGCAACCTTTAGCTAGCAAGTATCATGGGATAAAAATTAGAACATAACCTAGAAGTGCATGGGTAAGCAAACAAACAGGGAGGACAAGAGTGGAAAAAGCTATGAAGCGTTTTACCTCACTGGTTAAACGAATCAGAAGAGCAGCTGCCTCTGAATATTTGCTTTGACTTTTCAAGATTTCAGCACTAAGCAGCACACAGCGTTCAGCCAGAACCATGTTCCTAAAGTAACAACATAGATGTATTAATAAATATTTATCCAGATAAACCACAGAAAACTTTTCACCTCAAATCTGACAAGTTTTCTCCACATCTCATCAGACTCATGTTCTGTTGTTTATCCTTCTTAAAGTAAAATGTATGAAAGTTCATTGACATATTAAGTGTCTTATCCTACTATAACAGCAGCTTTTCAAAAGTCAAAGCTAAGTCTTTCAACTTTAATTGAGTCAGTATGAAAGTAAATGACATACTTGCAGATATCTCGATAGGTCTGAATTGCTGTTTCCATATAATGAGCAGGATATGGTCTAGGAGCTCCAGGCTGAAGAAAAGCTGATACTGCTGCCATTTCCTGCAAAAGAAGTTCAGTAGTGTCACTGTAGTTTTTTCAAAAAAACTGTAAGCCTCAAAGTGCTGAGGAACACATTTCAACAGCTACGAGTTCAAGATCTCAATCTAATCAGTTACTGGTATATAACAGTGCATACACTGTAACTGATAAAAAAGGTTTAATAAAATAGCCTATTTATGGCTCTGCTTGTAATTAACTAGACGGCAGCAAGAGAGTTATACACACTCACACCAGTGTCCTTAACACTACGAAGAAGCATTGATCCAGTACTGCTTTACAAGTCCAAGAAATAGTTCCTCATTGCAGGAACAATCTTTCTGATAGAGTAACACTACCATCTATTTTAAGATGAGGACTGTTTTCTGAGTTTTGCCTAAATGAAGTTACATTCTCATTTTCCAAGGAAACTCTAGTAAAGATGCACTCTATAATTTTACTTCCTTCCTTATGGGGTAAAGATAGGATAGCAAAGTTTTTCTGCAGTGAGTAAAGGCTAAGACTTGTAGGTTGCCAAAACTGGTAATTAAGACCTCTACAAACCATTCATTAAGAAATTACAATCTCTTGTCAGATTATCCAAATGCAGAACAACCGTCTGTGCTGCAAAAATACACATTTATGTAAAGGTTTTACACGAAGATGAGGCAGCGTACAATAATGCTTCCACAGCTCTACAAAGTAAAGTTTCAAATTTCATCAATTTAACCAGAGAAGTCTACAAAACAGCTTATTTTTTTTCCCCAGCATTTCCATTTATCTTATTGAAAATTAATTTAGTCCTGTATCTTCAGTCTCAAGAGAGCTAATGAATGTCTGTGTTTACAGTGAAGTTCAGCAGTGACATATTCAAACTATATCCCTCAAGAGTCTTAAAAATATATGGTACAATACCATATTTATAGCAACATAGTCAACTTCCTGGCAAATAAGTATTTTGCTAAAGTCAAAAAGAGACACTACCAAATTATTTCATACCTATTTCTCAGTTATTAGACAAGTTTAAAGACCCATTTTGCTGAAGGTTGCATTCTAGGTATTCTTCTCCCTATTTCACATTTTAAGAATTAACTCTTCAATTTTTACTCACATCTTTATTACCTTCATAAAACAGCTGCAAATAGATTTGAACACACTGGAAGATGTGCTAAACACATGCAACAAATTTGGCAAGATCCTTATAAATTGGGAGGTGGAGGGAAGAGATTGCATTTTGTTACCTTCAGACAAATATTAGAGATTATTTGGAAAAGTTCACAGAATATTTATGTTATACCAACCAGTGCTCCAGCTGCATAAAGCATTGCCTGATCATTTAAGAAGTCTTTCTTTGCTGTATGGTAACAGCTATATGCAAGTTCATAGTGTTGAACCAAAAAGCACAAGTCTGCCATTTTCCGGATTTGAAGCTCTGGTGCTTCTGGTGGATACCTATAAATGCAAATATTTAAATTTAAAGTTATAATCTTAATAAATAGAGCCTGACATGCTCTCTAAAGTCTTCCTCTCTCTTCTTAATTTCTATTCACAAAGTAGGAACAACTGTATCACTTCAGCCTTACCCAAAAAAACAGTTAAGAAAAGTGAAGCTGCTTCCTTTCTGCCACACGTAACTTGGTTTTACACCCTACCTTCCAATTAACAAGATTCACTGTTCCACTAACATTCAAAACAAGCATTCCTCTTAGTAAAGAGATAATGAAAAAAGTATGCAGCTATCACTGAAACTGCTCAGCAAGATTAACTGTTAGAGCTAAGCACCATATGAGAAGGAAAAAAGTAAGACCAACTGTTTGCCTAGTTGTAGTTGTTACTTCTCACCATTTGTCTTGAAAGAAAAAATCCACCAAAAAAACTGTCTTATGCCAAAACACTGGGCAAGTTCCTGTCCTCTGCAAGCATCAGTCTAACTTTTGTCAGGGACACTGACTTTGGCTAGGTAACACCCAAGAAATATTTAGACTTCTGTGGTTAAGATAAGACAGCTGAAGAGAGTGCTTCTTGTGATTATACATCCTCATAGAGGGAAATTAGAAAGCATAAAGAATTAATGTTCTGGTAAAATTTAAAACCTGGTTTTAGCGTAAAATACAGGTGCAAAAAGTATGAAATTCCCCTCGATTTAGCTCTCAAATGCACTTGCAAAAGCAATATACTTAATACTCAAATACAGTAAATTACATAGATAAACAAAAACAAGTACAGGTTTGGCTTAAATAAGAAAAAAGCTTATACTAATTTTAAAAATCCCTTACAGTAGATCATAGCTTCTTTTTATTACAATATTGCTTATTTGGTCCACTTTGCATAACACCAAATAAATACAGGCTTTTAGTAAAAAAAAAAAGTACACATTCAGTTTAGATCCAAAAGGTAAGGACTGAAGCTACTTACAGCAAACCAGAAGTATTTTTCAGTTCATTTATACTTTTCTCTGGAACCTTGCTGCCACTAAACCATTTTTTAGTAGCAAAAATCAGTGATCGACTCAAGCCTTTCCTGGATATTAACTACAAAAAGAGACTAAATTAGAGCACTATATTGCAAGATGTAAGCTAATGTAAGTTAAGCTAATACGAAAACCCAAGCTACATTAAGGTTCTTTCCATAAAACAGAAATAAGTAAAAACAATAAAATAACCAAGAGCATACTCTTAATTCTTTTATTTCTTAATTCTTTAGAATTAATCACTGACACAGACAGAAGTTGCACTTCATATATTTATACTGTTTCAGGCAGCTGAGGTTCACTATTGGTGCTGTAAACTGCAGACATCGCAATCCTAAGAACTGAAATATTTAATGTATCTAAAATCTAACAGAGTATCTAATTTCTGGTATTAGTCCAACCTAACATCTAGACTAAGTGCTCACTTCAAGAGAGAACATCCTCCCTGTCACAACCCAGAAAGCATCACCACATTATAAACACCGATTTCAAGTGTCAAGGGTACCAGTCATACATGCAAGCTAGGTTATACAACTTTGTTCTTTTAGATAATTTCCATCAATGAGGAAACTTCCACAGGGAATTACCATTCCCAAGATCTAAGGCAAATTACATCCCTTTTTAAAGAAAATTTCAAAAGTCGTAACATCGTGTTTTTCTTACCACCACAAGGAACGTATTACTACATTCCTAATAGTCAGGCTGTTTGTGCCTTTATGTATGCACTTCTTTTTATGTTTCTGTATAAAAAACTTTCCAAGCATAAACATGGTCAGCATATACAAGGTCCCAAACATTAATTCAGGAAGAGAGTGTTCCTTACAGCATATTATACTTAGTATCAAAATCCCTCTATAACCTGAATGGATAATTCAATCAAAATACAGAGTTCAGATAACAGACTGATATTTGAGTCAAAGTTTGATACTCAATACAGTAATTTGATTGTAAATCAATCCACCTCTCCAGCTGCTTAAAACCATATGAAAGTGAAATACTTGTAAATGAAAAGACCTTATTGTGATGGAAATAACTTTAATGTGTATCCTTGACTTAAGTACTGTGTTCAGTTTCGGAGTCTCCAACACAAAAAGGACATTGTAGTGCTGGAGTGGGTCCAGAGGAAGGCCACAAAGATGATCAAAGGGCTGGAGCACCTCTCCTACAAAGATAGGCTGAGACAGTTGGAGTTGTTCAGCCTGAAGAAAAGATGGCTCCAGGTAGACCTTAGAGTGACTTTCCAGTACCTGAAAGATGCCTATAAGAAATCTGAGGGAGAGCTGTTCACTAGGGCATGTAGCAACAGGACAAGGGCTAATGGTTTTAAACTAGAAAAGGGTAGATTTGGGTTGGATATTAGGAAAAAGTTCTTCAGTATGAGGGTGATAGATCACTGGAACAGGTTGCCCAGAGAGGTGGTGGAGGCCCCATCCCTGGTGATATTCAAGGTCAGGCTTGATGGGGCTCTGAGCAACCTGATCTAGTAACACTGTCCCTGCTCACTGCAGGGGGGTTGGACTGGATGATCTTTAAAGGTCCCTTCCAACCCAACACATTCTAAGATATTAACTATCACACTTCTAAAAAAAAATCCTAGTTTGAGAAAAGACCATTCAGTTGCAAAAACTGCTGAGACCAAAACAGAATTGCAAAATTTAGGGTGTCCGTGCATTTCTCTGCCATGAAGTAGCAACAACTGAGTATGCAGCTTTTTTGCACACACTTATTGATAAAAATACATATCTTTAGTTGTGTACTTGTAGAGAGAGAGAAAAAGTTAGACACAAAGTCCAAGTCATGTACACCATGTAGCTGCATGCCTGGAAGCATGAAACTCAGCACTGGGCGAGGTGGCAAGCATTGGAAGTGCTTAGCACTGGGCGAGGTGGCAACCATCACTAGACCCCTATCTGGTGTTATCTGGATGCCTGGAGGAGTGTGAGATGAGGCAGAGGCCTCATGGTCCCAGTCCCCCATTTCTTTCCATCCCAAAGGAGCCATTACCTCTATCCATGCAGGTGTGAATTAACAGACTTTGTGACATTAACATAAGTTATAAGATTGTCTATAGTCATCCCCACCCTCATGTATGCCCCAGTGATGTAATGCAGAAATTTGAGTAATAACTAAAGATAAGGGGACACAATGCTAAAGACAAACATCCCAGGTGGTCTAATCCACTCAGGCACACTCCTGCCTGCTGTCACGTACATCAGCTGATAAAAACCCTAGGATTCATGCTAGAAAGGGGGAGTTACTTCTCCAGCCATAGAGTGATGAGAATCTTCCCCCTTGGTTGGAATGCTGGCCAAGGTAACTTATATGGGAGCCCTTACTTGGGGGGACAGGATGAACTCAGAACCATACCGATGAACTGGACAGATTGACGAATTTGCTCCCTCTCCATCCCCACCACTCGGGTCACCTTGTGGGTAAGATTATTTACCTCAGCTAACGCTGAGTGACGTATTTCCTCCTCAGGTTCATATTCCCTGAGTGTATTTTATATTCCTCCTCAGGTTCATTTCTAGGTTTCCCTGAGTGTATTTGCGGTTTTGCTCCACGGTATTTCTGTTCAACGAGCTTGTTTATTTGTCAGGTGGCCAGGCTTACTGTGGGCAAGTTGTTGTTGTTAGTATTTGTGTGTTTCATAGTGTATTGTTGTTGGTATTATATGAGTTATACAACCTTCAGTGTACCTGTAGCTTTTCAATTTATCACCGGCAATCCAAAAGAACCTGTAAATGTTGCTGTAAATAAACAATTACTATTTGTTTCCTGACTTGCGTCTGTCGCATATTCAGTGCTACCCTCACAAGACCGGATTTATTTCCCCATTTTTTGCAACAGTACTCTAATGCTGAAACACCAAAAGTGTACTTTGTTCCCTATGTCAGAATCATTGAAAAGCATCAAATATTAAGATTTTAGGAGGAAGGACAAACACCCCTCATAACAGTTCAGTCAGGCTTTCACCAAGAAGCCACCTTGCACTGTAGCTCTGTTAATACAAATCGGTTTTTGTTTTTCTAAAAGAAAAATTGATCAAAAATTATAACTTCAGCAGTTTATCTTAAGTTTACTTACACTTTTCAAAAAGATCATTGAATCATTACATGCAGAGGAAAGCAATACTTTCAAAACAGATTTCTGGATAACTGGATTTATACCTGAACTGTTTTCTATTATTAGAGCACAAAGTGTTTTTAAAAGTAAACTGACCTGATCATTAAGTTGTCGAATTGTCTTCTCTATATGTGGCAAAAGTCCCCTAAATGTGAATTCCTGTATGAATTGTCTAATTCGATCGTGATCTGTGAGTGTTAAACAAGCACCGTGAGGTGTTCCAGAATTTGACTTCTTTGAGTCTTGCAATGATGCAGCAGCCTTCATGTAATCCGTGCTATCCAAACTGCCACTGGGATGATCCAGTTGAAGGGGGTGAGTCTTAAAGTTATTTGCCAGGCCATCTATTGAAAGATTGAAACAAAAGTATAAAGTTACTTAAACATGTTGGTTTTAAAATGTCATTTTTACTAACATAAAAGAAATAGCTTTCCTTACTCAGAACTCTGTTATGCAAAGCTATTCAACAGTTGTTCTGTACTACAGATCAATGCTGAGCAGACAGCACCAGAACACTTACCTGGGTATTATATCACACCTGAAATTCTTCAAAAAGCTCAGGAATCTCAGGAACTACAACATGGCTAAGTATGTATGGTTTTGGTTTTCAACTACAGGGCCATCAAAACCAATCTCATTAAAGATACATCTACAAATTACCACCAACCCAGTAGATCAGCACCACAGCGTTTTTCTTTACGGACACCAGGTTGCATTAACTTTGAGCATTTAGAAACTTATTACTTTGAACTTCCTAAAAAAAAAATTACTGAAGTGGTTACTGTCCAAGACATAAAACAGCTGTATAAATGCTATCACATGAATGTTTTGATGAAGTTGTAAAAATACCTTTAATTTCACCATCTAAGCCATCTGATATCAAGTGATCAGTATTCTTGTTTGAAATGACAGCATACAGACAATCTTCATAGCAATCCTGCTAGAAAAAAAAAGGACAAAAGCAGTCAGAATTTTAAGAATACTAGAGCACACACACAGAGAAGTCAATAAACAGTAGTTGTTAAATCTAATAATAGTTAACTGAAATACTAGGAAAATAGAGATTTGCTCTATATATGCCTTTCTTAAGTAGTCAGTGAGACTTCAAGAACCTGCCCTAATGTAAACATGAAAGTTACATTCACCAACAAACAAAGCTAATATCTTCTAGCTTTGTCAAATAGCTTCACTGTCAACTAAAGCAAGCAACTCCAACTCTTACAGCAGTGCCTACAACAGTGAAAATATGCTCCCTAAATAAATTCCTGAGAAAGTTCATACAAAAAAAAAATCTAAATTGGACAGTCTAGCATTTCAGTGCTCCTTACTGTCAATTTAATTAGTATAGATGGCAGTTTTTTGAGAGAAGACTGATCTTATGCCCTCACAAAAAGTCATAGCTATGTTAGAAGTATCTTGACTGCCCATTCTGTAGAAACACACACATAAGACTAAGGCAAAATTTAAGACAACTAAACTGGACTTTCATAGGCACCTAATATATTGCTTTTAGAATACTGGAATACCTGGTTCTGGATAGTGTTTTTCTGAAGGTACTGACTCCAAGGATCTGGTATCTGCTCATCTGTTCCTCTATTAGACACTCGAGAATTTATTTTCAGCAAATAGCAACCCTGAGTTCCATACCTCTGCTTCATCTCTTCATAAATGGAGTCAGCTCTGAAAAAATAAAACAACATTTACCTTGTCACAGTATTAAAACAATTCTATTCTAAGTGCGTACCGCAACAAACTGATTTAGATTATTATCCATAGGGATTAAAAAGGAAAATTCTCCTATCTTTGAAGCAGCCCTTTATGCAAGAGTGAAGCTGAGAATCTTTAAGAACTAGATTCAGCAAACTAACAGAGAAAGCTTCTACCTCAAGATGCTAGAATTTCTTCTTTTCATTTTATATGAAAACAAGAAGTAGATCTAAAAATAATATTTAAGGAACTCTGCCTTGATAATAGTCAGCATACTAGTTAGTGGATCCTGTTAATGTCCGATCTCAACAGAATTTACAAATGCAAACATTTCAGTCAAAGATTTCATCCGTAAGTTCACTGAAGGCAAGAGACCCACCTTTGTTCTTCTCCTGTGCTTACGTCATGTAGTAACACATAGTACTTGAGAGTGTTTGGTATAAACCACTTGGGATATAAGTATTCACTACTATGCTGAATTCGATGTTGCTCTTGAGACAGCTTCAGAAATTGCTCCACAGGCTCTGGTTCGCTAGAAGAAACTACAAGCATACCTAAATTCATGTTAAGGATGTTTACCAAAAGAACCCAAGAACAACCACTGATCATATAATTAAATGGGAAGTGCATGAGTATGATGTTTAAGCCTGAAAAACACACTAGCACAGAAGTATGTGCAATTAGAATTTGGCCTTAATCTTGATTTTAAAAAAAAAAACAAACACTATTTAAACTGTCAGTTAACTAACATCTGTAACATGAGATGAAACAGACGTTTGGTCCAATTCTGACATTGAATCCAAGTTTAAGACAATACATAATAGCTAATATTTCATTTAAGATTTTAGATACAGACTAACTGTTCACGTATGAAACATATACCTCAAATTCACCCCCAGTGTACTTCAGTTTTCAACTTCCAATGAGGGTTGGGACTTTGTTAATGTATCACCTGAGCAACAATAACAGCTGGTATCCAGAAACACAGCAACATCTTATGATTAAGAAGCGGAAGTGTTCAGATTTTCACCTCAATGCAACCCCACTGTCATTAAAAAGGAGCATCCTGCTCTGCTACACCTGTTCACCAAATCAAAGACATTAATTCAGAAAAGCCAGAAAGCAAGTTGTACTTTATATGTTACTAAAATTTAGAAGTCAAAGGCCAGAATCGGTATTGTGCTGAATCAGTTCTGCACAAATTGTTCTAACTGGTCCTAACGTATCTGTTTCACCACACTGCAATGAAAGTAAAGAGTAAGGAACAGAGTAGGTATTATGAAACCTACAGCACTATAATTATTGTAAAACTAAACACCAACTACACTATGAAACAGTGCATATTTTTATTTTCCCTGTAGACAAGCAAATTTGGCGTAAGTTTTGGTTTAAAAAAAAAGTGAAAGCATTTAGGCAACTTTCCAGATTTTTTTTGCCCAAAATAGCTCAAAGTTCACCAATTTTCCAAAACACCCTCCTCAACTTTCCCCCTCCATCTGCTAGAAAAAGCTATAAAAACCAGCAGGTGCATCCAAAACGCACAAACCTGTTATACATAAGGGACAGTCAACAGATAACCTAAAAAGCTACAGTCAGAAGTGTTTTAGCATGAGGAAGTTTAGTTTACAAGTATTAGCTTAGAGTTCAGATTGACACATTAAGAAGTGTGTTTAAAAAAAGGCAACAAAATAAAACCCAAAAGACCAAACTACACTAACCACAGAAAACCCTGATCACCTTACAAAAATAATCTGTATATTCAGACTTACTGAAAAATACATATTTCAAATCACAATGAAAAAAAGTTACTGCAAAATATCAAATACTACTACATTATGTTTCTGCATCTCACTCTAACAGCCTTCACCAGAGATGTCTGTAACACTCAAAGGATACATGCAACATAGTGGTTTAAGAATTCGTGGTCTGATGCAGGCATGGACTGAAGAAAGCACTCTCTGTAAGACTCAAACCAAGGAGTAGTAGCTGGAATACACAATAAGATAGGATTAATTAGAATATTCAGCAAAACTTCTGTTTACTCACAAATCAAAAGGAAATATGAAAGACTACACCTAAAAGTGAAGCTTGCAAACTCTGACAAGGTTTGCATGGCAGGGAAAAGAAAGGGGAACAGTATAGGAAGAAAGCATCTAAAATACACACAAACAGGAGAAAGAACAACATTTTTTTAATCAAATCTTGTGAAACAGTATTATCTTAAGCACCAACTTTCCCAATACTGTAGGCTCCTATGTATTCAGTCATTGTTAGAGTAACTACTCCTTACCACTCCTTTAAAAACACACACACACACACACACATATATATTTGGGAATGAAAAAAACCAAATCAAAATTCCTCTAGCAGTCATTGAATTTGCCTCAGCTAGGGATATCAGAACTGACCAAGACACAAAACTAATTTCTGAGTATTTAGAGGATCTAAGGATTACCAAAGCTCTATCCTTGCCAGCCTTTTGCAAGAGTTGTGACTTAGCTTGACAGTAGTCCCTTCCTCTGCCCTGCTAAAATAAACAGCTCAGCTGTCAGCTGGCAAAGCAGAGATTCGAAAGCCTAAAAGCTCAGATCTGAGTTGTGCTATTAATGCCTTATAATGTTAACCTGCCATGTTCAAATGCCCTTTAACAATAGGGATTTCATTTTTTTAAGAGAAATACATCAAGAGAAGTTAAGAATGTCTGGGACATCCAAAAAACATGAACTTAAAGATCTTGTCTGTTTCTTTCCACTCCAACTATCAGTCCAGCAACGAAGTATTACCTCTTCTTTTAAGGCTGTTTTATGCCATGTCAATTCTTGTGCTTTAAATTAATGCATTTTGTTTAGTGCTACATCATCAGGCCATCTTACATCAGCTTTGTCCACACAGGAATCAGATACCAGTCTCACTTCATAACTGAACTCACTCTAGCACTCAGCATACCTTGCATAAGAAAAGATCAAGAGGAAGCAAACTTCTAGCTTTGATTATAGCCTTTCTAGCAACTGCTCTTCTCCAAGCACTCATCCAGGGTATAAAAAGCTCTTGGCTTTACTAAGTCCAGCATTTAAATATGCCACCTATTTAAATTACGGTAAACACAGCTTGTTATTAAAGGCAAACCATGAAGTGACTCGTGCATATTTTCCACAAGTATAACAAAGCCCTGTAGTAACTTGGGTTCAAACCAAACAATGCTAAACTACTTAAGGCAGAAACTTGAACTGCATTTTAGTTTCAAGCTGTTTCCTGTTTTCCATTTTTGTTTTACAGGTGAACCACAAGCAAGGAAGGTTTTTGAAATCTTACATAGGTACAAATAGGGAAGTAATACTTTGTTTTGTGGGGTGTTGGGTTTTTTTCTCCATCTCCCCTTTCTCATACAGCCTATTAAGAACCTTGGAACCAGCTACACAAGCAACTGGATTCCCTCTACACAACCACAACATACATCAACAGCAGCATTCACTCCAGAGCATTTACAGGGCTGTAATCATTTATAATAGATACTTAAAATAATAAATATGCACCATATTCAAAGCAAAAACAATATTTGAAAAAGATTTCACAGATGTATTATGAAATGTTACATCAGTGCATAGCAACACTGTGTCATTTAAGCACACAGACCTGTATGTTTTGCATTTTTCCAGTAATGCGTTTCCAGTTAAACAAGCAGAATTGAAGTTTAAGTAAACCTGTTGATGTGTTAAGAAATTGTTAAGAAAAAAACCTGGTAAGTAATATTCATATGTAACAGCTTTAAGAATGAGAAGTCTGCTTTATGAAGTTTTGTACTTTTTAGCTACCTGCCTGACCAAGATGAATGTCACAGACTAGCACATTCAGAAAGAAAGGCATTTAGCAGCATCTGAACAGACACTATTGAAAGGATAACCATTACAAACCAAGGGCATAAACTTTGTTAACATCTCAAACTGAAAAACATCAAAATCTGGCTCTTACAGACCACAGCACAGAGCTTCACTGTAAGATGACAGGTCAATAATCAATGCATTTTGGCAGCAATAAGTCTTATAAACTAGGTGAAAATGTGTTACAGAGCTGCCTTTTTTTTTTTCATTGAAGAGAGTCATACTCCAGAAAGCATGTCAATACAGCAGAGGCATATGTCAACAGTCAACACTTCAGTACCAATTTGAAAAGCACTACTATCCCCTAAGAAGTACTAGAGAGAAGCAGAAAGTATTTACATTTGAGAAGTGACAGTATACAGTTCCATAGGATCAAACAAGACAGTGCTTTTACACCATCAGGTAATTTCCCACCACCACTCTGCACTTACCAAGTCTATAGAAAGACCAAATCATTTAGATTAACAGGAGTAGAGATGTGACTAAAAAAAAAAATTAAACCACCACCACCAATTTTTCATTTAGGGGGAAAAAAAAAAAGGAGGAACACACATCTACACCAAGAAAAGTGCTAAACAGTTGTAGCAGATGGTAAGGAAAGGTGGATGGGGCACATGGAAAAGGAATAAAGGGCAATTTGGCAAAGTGGCACCAACCACAAAAAAATACCTGAATAAAACGTGGATGTGTTCAGTTCCATCAGTGTCTCTTTCCAATTATTGTACCAAGGAACACTAGCTTTAACTGAGCGATCTGATAGAAAAAACATGATATCATTATACTAAAAAGGGTCAGGTGCAAACACACTATTGGCTTTTATGCTCTGGTATCATGGAGCAGAAAAATCTATACCATGCAGGCCCATCAGGGACTGAAGACATTTGATTCCAGCTAACTTAAATCACAAACATTTCAGGCACCTCAAAATTTGACAGTGTACTTTAATAGAATTCACTATTATTTCTGGTTCAGCCCAAATTCTGGGCTTGAATAAAAAATGGAAATCTATAAAGTACTAAAGAATGAAGCTATATTTAGAACTATTTCTATTTTTCTAGTTGTAAGACACTACAGATGCAAGACTCTAACTTCTGAGATTTCTCAGCCTGTAGTACTACAATTAAAGTAACTGAAGATGTTTAGCTGCAGAAAATGGTTGCCCCAACATTCTCTCTTATCTCCACCATATTTCTGCATGGCTGCATGCCAGCATTAGCATCACGCAGCCCTGAACAAACACAGCCAGGGAACTGATCCAGCTGAAAAAGTATTTGGGAAAAGGAAAAAAAAAAAATTAAGTCTTTAGTAGGATCACTTTCCCGAACTCTCCACATGGACCAGTACATGGGAGAAGCTGGCATGGCTGAATGCAAGCACCCTTTAAGCATTCAACCAGGTCTCTCAGTACAAGATGATTATGGAACTATGAGACTATTAAACAACAAGTGTAACATAGGATGACAAACTAAACCAATTCATCAGCAGTTCTAAAAGCTTTTTTAGAAAAGAGCAAGATAACGATCTCAGCTCCAGAAACACTCATACATGAGCTTCTAATGCAGTGTTCATATCTTCCTTCAAAATCAACTGCACTTGATCATCATTAAAGATTAAGGAAACACTGCTATCCTCAAAAACTAATTTTCCAAAAGGAAAACAGCAAATTAAAGAACAGATTAGAGTATTTCATATTTCCATGCAAAAAAATTATGTTTTGTTGCCAGGAATGAATGCTTCCATGTGTTTTCAATAAAATGCTCTAACAAAGTTGAAAAAAAAAATACGTTTCTTGGTAATACTCATAGTTTTCTAAGTAGAAAAGTAACTCTACCTGACAATCTAGGGCCTTTCTCATGTCCTCCTACAATGTAATGGAAACCAAGTTTCAGTATGTGCCAGCGCCAGTGTTTTGTGCTAAAGTCCTAAAACGGGGTATCAAAAAACTACAAAGCTGTTACATGTTTTTTTCCTTATGTATGATCTTAATCAGATTATCCATCTCTTCTTCTGTCAAATAAGCATATAGCCAGTCTGAATGGAAATAAGAACTTAATCACTGAAGACAGCTAAGTATGATAATTTGTACATTTGAGGTTCCAGCAGCAAATAAGGAAAACAAAGAGTTATTTTCTTCTACAACTACAAAGCATGGCTTGAGATAGCCACTATTCTCATTTCAATACCTCACTTCTAAATTGAGATCATTAGAAACGTTACGGAAAAGTCTCTTCACTGAAACAATTCTGCTTTATTAGGGTTTCCCAAACTCTAGAATTCAAGCAGATTTCCCTCCAAAGAAGTTTCACATGAAAATGGCAATTCACCAATTTCGCCAGGGGCACTGAAACAGAAGAAGGGTGTATTTTCCAACAGCTCTCAAAAATTAGAATATCCAGGTTCAAGTCTTTTCCTTTACTCTCAGTATTGCACATCAAGTTAAGGATGTGGGTTGTAAATTAGGTATCAAAGATGTAGAATTATGCAATTTTTCACCATCAACATTAAAAAAAAAATCAACATACTATGACAACACAACTTACTAATCCTCATGAATTTTCATCACTCTTTTGCACAGTCAAATTCCTCACTGCATGCTGAACTTTCAGTACAATGAGTTACTCATGTTTAAATAGGACAATGCATACATGCTCTGAATTAAGTATGTACTCAAAGGCTTTAATGGATTAGAGCCTTAATTGGGAGGAGTCTAATCTTCTCAGCTCTCAAGATCAGGTCTCGTATAGCATTATTCACAATGCCTTATCCATTGGAGATCTGAAAAATAGAATATTCTAGACATTTTGACAATGAAATATGAAGCGTGGAGCTTCATGGAAAAAAAAAACCACCACAAGGAATCACATACTTTTCCTCAAAACCTTTTTATCCTTTAAGTTTTTATGACAACCTTATGAACCCTATGCATTAGTAATTAAAAAGACAAACGGAAGAAGTCAGGAGGACTAACATGAAACTGTACGTTAGTACCAACATTGTAAATAAGTTCTAATATTTACTCAACCAAGTGTAACAAGCTTGTATATCAGTTTTGTAACAGGAAAACCACTCTAGTTCAATGAGCAATTAACACAACCAAAGCATGAATATTTTCTACATTAAAATAATGACAATTTAATACAAGTTCAGAAGAATTACAACATTAGAAAATATTAAATAAGGATTATTAATCTCTTTAGCACTATATAAAATGCTCTTTTAGCATTATATAAAACAAAAACTATTTGATAAATCTGAATCAAAGCAGTGACTCAAAACTAGTCAGCTCTGAGTAACTTCAATATATGCCACGAAATTGAAATTCCGGTTAGAAACCCTACAGTAATTTTTAGTTTCAGTTATAGAAAAATACAATATCATTACATACCACTAATGTTGAGATCATAATCTCCAGCTGTGATCACATTAGCTACTAGTCCTTCAGCAGGCTGACTGACAGACACAACGTCATTCAAAAGTTTTCGAATGGCACCAGGCTGAGGTGGGTGAGTAATAATGTTGTTGACAGCAATCTTCAAATTTTTAATTATATGAAGCTGATTATTAGGATCTCTCATGTGAACTAAAAAAGAAAAGAAATAGGCTTTATTAAGGAGTATAACAGAGTTAAAATAGTTACAATAAATTACTATTTCTCCAACAGATTTTTCTGTTTCTTTTAAGATTACTTTGTTCCTGCTCCAACATCAATTTCAGATCATATACCATAATACCTGAGCATCAGAAGTGGAATGGGAAGATGGGAAGAATGAAAAGTTACTTCATGTTCAGCATTAGGCTCATTTAGGCAAACTGATGAAAACCTAGCATAAGATCCTAGCTTATAAGGATATCCACTTAAAGTAACAAAGTACTCAAAATCCATGCCTGACACAGCTGCACCCCCTTACCTGCAGAACATACTCAACTCCCATAGAAAGCCTATAGTAACCATGTATAGATGTCACATAATATCTCATATTCCAAGGGGTCCCCAGATTCCAAAAAAATCCCAGTGCATAATAACAGCATTCAAGAAATGTGACAGAGATAGCATAGTATTAGTTCATCCAAAATGAACTAATTTTTCATTTTTAATACTACAGGGTAATTATGTTTTGTGGGTGGAAGGGAGGTGTTTGGGTTTTTTCATGTTTTGTTTCGGTTTTTTAAGAAATGGTTTTAGATGTCTCCTTGTTCTCCAAAATGCATTACACAATTTATTTTAAAACAATGTTATTGAAGTTACATTTCTTGAGTGACAAACATTTGGTAAAAATTAATCAATTAAAAATAAAGTCAATATTAGCAACACATTAGCAACACACTGAGAGCAGCCTGGCTGAGGACTTGGAGGTGTTGGTTCATGAGAAGCTCAACATGAGCCAGTTATGTGCACTTGCAGCCCAGAAAGTCAACCATATCCTGGGCTGCATAAGCAGCCATGTGATCAGCAGGTCGAGGGAGAGGACTCGGAGATAGTCCTTGGGGGCAAGGGTGGCCAAAAGGGCTGGGAGGTCTTCAAGAAGGTA
>NW_010156270.1:0-249 GCF_000695765.1 Mesitornis unicolor
TGGTTTAATTCTATCCAAAGATGCCACCAAATCACACACAACAGTTGAAGTTGGAAGGGAGCTCTGGAGGTCACACCTGGTCCAACCTCCCTGCTCAAGCAGGGCCACCCAGAACCAACGGCCCTGTGTCCAGATCACTTTTCAATGTCTCCAAGGATGGAGATGTCACAACCTCCCTGGGCAACCTAGGCCAGGGTTCAATTGTCCTCTTTGAGTCCTCCCTTCAGGTATTTATTTATTCATTGTGAT
>NW_010156270.1:357-10248 GCF_000695765.1 Mesitornis unicolor
CATTCGGTCCATGTCTCTCTTGCACTGGGGAGCCCAGCACTGGACCCAGAACTCCAGGCGTGGCCTCACCAAGGACAGGATTCACCTCCCTTGACCCACTGGCAATTCTTAGTCTAATGCTGCCCAAGATACCTTCAGCCTTCCTTGTGGCAAAGGGCATTGTGCTGCCTGCTCATGTTCAACTTAGTGATCACCAGGACTCCAGGCCTTTTCCAGCTCAGTGATCTCCAACATGTCCCAGTACCTGGCGTTGTTCCTCTCCAGAGGCAGGACTTTGTAGCTTCTCTGGTTGAATTTCATGAGGTTCCCATCAGCCCACGTCTCCAGCCTGTCCAGGTCCCTCTGGATGGTAGCACAACCTTCGGGCCTATCAGTCACTCCTCCCAGGTTGGTGTCTGCTGTGAACTTGCTGAAGGTACAACTCCACCCCATCATCCAGGTAGTAATGAAGATGTTGAACAGGAGTGAACCCAGTAGGACCCCAAGCTGTACCCTGGGGTACACTGCAAGAAAACCGACTTAATGCTGCTGACCACCACCCTCTGGGCCCAGCCATTGAGCCAGTTTTCAGCCCACCTCCTTATCTGCTCATCCAGCCTGTACATCAACTGTTTCTCTATCAAAGCTTTATAGAAGACAGTGTCAAAGGCCTTACTGAAGAGCAGGTATATTCACTATTCTCCCTCATCATGTGAGGGACACCTGGTTTGGCAATCCAGTGGGGGAATTTGTTTCCATGGGAGTGATTTCTGATGGCAACTCTGAAGACTTGCTGTATTCATTCCCTGCTGTGATCAAGGACAGGATCTGGAAGCTTGTTAAGGGTCTTCCTATTTATGATTTTCCTCATAAGAAGATGGATCTGATTGCCAAGGAGTTAACTGAAGAGAAGGAGGCTGCTGTGGAGTTCCTCTCCAGTGCATGACTAGATGAAATACAAAATCATTTAAGAGTGGAAGAATCCAAAAGTCATCTCTAAGTCTGCTACCAAACACTTATTACTGTGTTCAAGTCAACTGTCTGTAGCAACTGTGCATCTTGAAGTCCACATGCTTACTGGTACTGCTGTGCCTATTGAGTTCTTAGTAAAAATGTTATTAAAGAGGTTTATCTTGTTTGTTGACCAAACTTTGTGCAATCCTAGTTGCTCTCTGTGTATGACACAGAATAATTGTTTGCCTTGGCTACTAATGCACAACCTGTATTTTGGTTAGAATTTGGCACTACTGGAACATGGTTCCCTGCTTCCTGCAGGGGGGTTGGATTAGATGATCTTTAAAGGTCCCTTCCAACCCAATACATTTTACGATTCTAATCTATGATCTACCAGGCCAGTCATTTCATCAGAGAAGTTCATCAAGTTGGTCAAGCAAGACTTCCCCATAATAACTACTCCTGATGATTTTCTTCTTCTAAATGACCACTGGAAACAGTTTACAAAGCAGAACATTGAAATATTGTTTCTTAAAAGCTTCTCAAGACAACAACCTAAAGGAGCGATCACGTTGCCAAATTCTCTAATGAAATATGCAGCCGTTTTCAAAAGTAGTGCATCTGAAAACGCACAGCTCCGTATGGAAGCAGTCAAAAATCTACCCTCAGTTTAAATCACTGGAAAGTTGAACCGTGTGCATCATTGATTCATCACCTCCATAGTTACAAAGGCGCAAACCTCCCTGACGGCTCCCTGGTTTGACGATGCCCCATAAAAACGTCTGCTCCAATTGATGATACCCTCATTTGCACAGTTCTGCCACTTCACAAGGAAGAAACCTGCTGCAAGAGGCACTTTAATCGCTCCGGTCTGATCTCCAGCAAAGCCAATGCTGATAACTCATTTAATCCAAGCAGTTAAAAAAAAAAAAACCAAGACTCCTGGGTCTTGTTTTTCATTCCAATAAATGGCCAAAATTTGTTGCTACTCATTACAGAAGATTTCATCAGCTGTGCGCTTTTATAGGAAACCAGTAAAATTTAACGTACTACTTTCCGTGATTTACGTCCCTTCTGATTACACCTTTTCTGTCTTCAATTCTTCTAGAGAAAAGGATGCAAGTTCATAGTGCCCCAAAGGGATCATTTAAGATCTGAAGCAACATCACCTGCTAATTTCTGGTACTGAATCTTTGTTCTCCCCCATGTGTGGACAGTAAGCAACACATGGACAGTTACTTTAGAAAAGGGTCCTCCAAAAATTTGGGTAATTTTCTCCAATGCCTTCCTATACCAAGCCCAGAAGAAAATGGGTCTTGGAGATCAATAACCTCAAAGCCTCAGGGTAAATCTCCTCTTTCTAAAGCTGTAGCTCACACAGTAGCTTTAAGGATGATGGTCTTTCAAAAACAGAGGCATTTTAATTTGACAAGGCCACTCGATCAAATCCATTGTAACAACACTTCATTCTGAGAAAACTGTACAAAACAACTGTGAGCCACATTCAAAATCCTTCTAATACACACAAGCATGAATACTGAGTTTCCAAATAAAATAAAAGTGCATGGTAGTCAAAGATCCTGTGTTGGGACCATGCATAAGAACAACCAATGAAATTATACAGGATGAGTGACTAAGCATTACCCTTTTGGCTTTCAGCACAGGGATCGAAAATTTCCTTGAATTTCCTTGACTTACCCTTTCTTTCCCCAAACACACACCCAGATTACACCCATCAGCACTTTGCACCGAGTCAGAACACGAACCATTAGTGAGGACCAGCGAGACAAATCATGGTCCTACAAAAACAGACATGCAAGATGTCACTTTACAGGCTTTCATGTGTATTGTGCAGTTGCAAACCCTTCTTCAGCTGCAGGAACAGACTTTCTTCTCCAACATCCTAGGTAGGTGAGGTTAACAGGAAAAAAAACCCAAACTTCTATGTATTTTATGTAGCACCTTTGAAGTGGAAGCAAGTGTGACCACAAAGAGCGAAGGCCACAATGGCATTTTTAGAGCCACCTTTAAAATTGGACCTTAAAGCTCTGGCTCCTGCAGCTGCTTTGCAGGTCCAAGTTCCCAGGTCTGCACGTAAAATGCACTTGGTTGGAAAAGACCTTCAAGGTCAGAGTCCAACCATAACCTGTCCAGCACTAAGCCACGTCTCTAAGCACCTCATCTCCCCGTCTTTTAAATCCCTCCAGGGATGGTGACTGCACCACTGCTCTGGGCAGCCTGTGCCCAATAACCTTTTTGATGAAGAAGCAGTTTCCTCTACACAGACGTACTTACATTCTTGAAGAAACAGAGCCACGAGCAGTAACTACACTTGACCCTAGAAGCCGCCATACTGCTTGAATCTAGAAGCTACATTTTTCTCTTAGAGCTGGTAAGCGTGGGTTGTTGCAGTGTATTATCTGTTCAGCATAAAATTTACATATGCCATCAATAACAATATTAACTGTCACACCTCAGCTCATCCTCTGTCACATTTCTAAGAAGTATTCTTGGGAATTTTTTAGGAAAGGGCACTCTTGGGTTTGCTGTGTAGTGAGTGAGCACGTTTTATAGTTCCAGGAAGAGCCTGGCAATGCAGGAACCTTCATAAATATTCTTCAGAGTACAGAAGGTTCAAGCAGAGAAATATGATTTAAAAGTGATTTTATTTCTCTGAACTGGCATGAAGGGAAAATGTTAGTGGTGAACTGCCGTATCTACAATCCTCAGGTGAACATTACCGAAGGTTTTGTTTATTTTAAGTGAAGCAGGAACAGCTTTAATTTCCTTATAAAGATTCTACAGCACAAGGTAACATCTCCTTTGGGAAGCAAATTCAGAAAGGACTCAAAATTTTGGCATCTTTGCTGAGATGGGTTGAATGAGTCAGTGCTTTATAACGACACGCATTAATATGCACGGCCACTTTGTTTCATCAACAAAAAGCCAAAGAACTTAAATGACTAAAGGCAGAAACAGCTTTTGTTATGCATACGCATAAGTTTTAAATTCTCTCGTAGCTCCGCAGTGCTGGAAAAGGCTACTTTTAAATAAAATTATGTGGAAAAAATATACATAAGTACATTATGCACTTGAAGCAAAACCATATGCATGCTTTATGCTGATCAAATGTTTTCTATTATAATCCAGATCTTTCCCAGCCTGAGGTACACTTGCCCAGCACTTCACTGAACGGTACAGAGCGTAACAAGGATCCAGGTAACTCATTTTCTGGTGTGCTGGGCGTGAAGAGCAAGAACAAATCTGCAGGAACGAGAATTTTTAAGGCATATTCTCAACTGACCTATATTGATTTACTGGAGTTGGGGATAAAGCCATCAGAGCCTTTGTTTTTAGGTGTTTGGAGTCAAAGGAGAGACACTGGTTTATGTCCACAGTTCTTGTAGACCACTCCTGTGGTTCTTACCTGTTGCTTGTACTCTAGAACCGTCATTCAAACCTGGTACGAAATAACTGTTTGTCAGGGCATGTCAGGACAAGTGATTTCAAACACCATCAGCACTGCATCCAGCAAATAAAAATAGAACTTACTGAGTTTTACAAGTCTCAGATGAGTCAGAAAACACTTAACTGTGGAGTTTTACTACCACTTCTTGTGCTGCTACTACGAGTGATTAAATAATTCACCTCTTTCTCTTCTTACACATGTAAACGGTGACTGATACACTGTGAAGGGAACCACTAAAAAAAGGGAATAACCCAATAATCATTTTTATTGAAAACATGGTCTCACTCCGTGCATAGGAAGAATTTTCTGAATGGTCCAGGTAAGCAAATCCCAAACTTCCCTTTTCTAACAGGAGCTCATACATTAAATAGAGGAGCTGTGTCCTGTTTTAAGTAAAAGATGGTGGAAATGAGTCTTGGCCTAATTTCTGCCAAAAAATGGAATCAAACTGAACACGTTGCACTTTGCTCCTTCTCTATAGAAGGGGCATCTTTCATACATCAGTTTATCTTTCTATCTTACACAATGCACATCACTCATCCTTTGTAGAAGGTATCTTAGGAAAGTTTACGAACAGCCCTGTCAAATGGATAACCCAGGCTTACTGTTAATTCATTTTGGAGAAGTTGTATCAAAACCTGGAATTCAGATTTGGTTCCAACTGCTGCAAGATAAGCAGCTATGTTACTTCAAACCTGAAGCTGGTTGGGTTTGGTCCTGCTCTTCAGAAGCTGTCAGTAGCCAGCTCTGTGAGTCCACGCACTGGATGACACTGTTCATTCCTATATAACCTTGTTCTCATACAAAGTCATAATCGAGGGGGGCAAGACTGTCACGGATGATCACAGTCAAGAACTATACACTGAAAATCAGAGCAGTAAACTTGACCTCAGCTCTGCTCAAGGAAAAGGCCAGTGCACAAATAGGAAGATTAGGGTCAGTGTTAACGAAGCCCTGGGCTTTGAAAAAGCAGCTTGCCTTGGGACTTTGCTTTAGAGAGAGAATTGCAGCAGTTCAGCAAAAACACTAAAAATGCATTTATCTTTACAAACAGGTTTACACCGGCTACAGCCAGGAGAAAAACTTCTTGGCCAGCTTTGGAGAGTAACAAAGCTCTTGCCAACCTCAGCAGATGCAACGATGATTGCCGAGGCTCTGAAAGTCTTCAAAGGTGACAAGTGTCATCAAAATCCTTTTCAGAGCATATTTAAAGTTCATACCACACTAGCAATAAAAAAACAACTAAGGAAGACACTAAAAGTACTGAAAGAAGCATAGGATTTCTATTCTTTATCTTTTGCTGTCTATTCCCCATCTTAAGGAGTGATGGGAGATTCCTATCAGCTCTGTAAATTAAGACTTTTTTTCCTTACTATACAGAGAACTAATGTTTTAGGTGGAAAATAACGTCAGACACTATACAACTTACTCACTGAAAATTAAACAGGTTAAACTTCTAGAGCGGTGAGACTGGGATTCAGTATTTTGTGGTTTATTAAGTTTTTTCCATAAAATATTCACACGGTTCTTCTCTTCCACGTTTCCACAACCAAGCTCCAGTTTCCAGCTCGGAAAGTCTGTCTTGGCATGGCACAAGTGACTCCTGACAAACCTCCACTACGCAGAAATACGGCCTCAGGCTCAGAGAGCAGCCAACCCTATAGGAGCAGGACTAAGTAACAAAAACTCCTACAAGTATGAAAGATAATAATGATGAAACACAAGAGTTCAGGAGGGAAGCATGACAAGAAACACCAGAATAAGCAGACAAAATAAGGACAAAAGGATTAATAAGGATGAGAAGAGAGGGAAAGATTTTCTGCACTTGAGGAATACTAAAACAGTCGCGTTTTTAAGGTAAGGAGGGGAGAGATGTAGGTCGCTTCTGTATTATTCAGTTGTTAAACAAGGACAACTCCATTTATTAATCTACTGAAACAATACAAGGATTAATTCCCCATCTGTGCAGCACTTGCAAAGCCTCACACAAAAGCACTGATGAATCTCAGTGTTTGCTGTAGTAAGAAGCATACAGAGGTCACCACCAGATCATTCCTGTGTCCAGACAGACCTTTAGCCCAACTTACAAAGTTCCCACGAAGCTTTAGCTTTTTGGCTCCAACACATCCACACATACCTGTCTGTCTTGGAAAACCAGCTGAAGATCTGCGAATGAATTCTGTGAGGAACATACATGACCTAAATACTCACTGCTGGAGCTCCCAGGAGTACTGAACTGCGACGTTTCAAGGAACTTCCGAGGTGTAGACAAGTTGGTGACATCCATCAGAGGTACAGGAGAGGCATCTTTCACAAGTGAACTGTGGGAGGGGAAAGAGAATTAAAGCAATTATTACTATTATTTAGTATTATTTACTATTAGAGCAATTATTATTATTATTTACAGTCCTAGTTCACAACAAATAATCCATTTATTTTTTAAATTCTTCAGTCTAAGCAACAGATATTTTGATAGCACACACACTGAGGAGAAGAGAAGCTCCCATTTCCATGCCTTCTGTCACCTATTTAATCCTTCAAGCTTTTCTTGCTCCCATTAGAAACCTCCACCCTTTCTCCTCCCCTTCAAATTCCTGTTCTGTGCCCACCTATGTGGATCCCTCTCCAAATGAGCTTTCTCACTCAGAAAGGACAGACTTTCTACTTGGCCATTTTCATAATAAATTCACATCGTGTTATTTACCAGAAATGCATCAATCCGCCCCAGTTGCATAATGAAAGGCATGAAGCTGGATGTGGCAGGGGAATGCAAGCAAGAAAGCATTTTGAAGAGAAAGAAGTGGAGAAGGCTTCTCAGAATGTTCCCTTAAAGGTCAAAATGCCTAAAGACAAGGGCTAAACTTGCTATCCTGCTCAAGAACCATCTATGATCCCTATACACCTACAAAACCATACTTACAGGGATCACCTATCCACTCCAGCTTAGCACTGATAGACAGAACACACTTAAAACCAATACAACAAATAAACTAAAATAATAACTTTTAGAATAAACACATTGCATTCTGGTCAACAGCCAGGCTAGGGCAGCACACTGAAACAAAGCAAGCAGGCTGCTCCTGCTGCAGGAGTTCCTATTATCAAATACCAACGACATGCAACAGGAAACGTGGAAAAAGAGAGAAAAGAAGGAAGAGATAAGGTCCCTGCAGCAGCCGCACAAAACTCCAGTTAATTAGCAGTCGTGCAGTCTGGGTACGCCAAAGCTTTGTGTCTGTTTTTAATTAACAAGATGAGTAAGGAAGAGACTGAGGAACTTGCTAGCAACTCGCCTTCCTAGAAATTTCAACTTCAATCAATCCTTTAGTTCATAATTCCATTTAACAGAACTTACGATCTCTCTTCTTATTTTTGGTAAGCAATTTTTATTTCTTCTCGTAATAAAATGCTAATTTATCTTTTCTCTGCATCTTTATCACATGCTGGCTCCCCTTTTGCTCCTAACCCTGTTTATTACCACTCTACTCTACAAAAGTTCTCTTCCAATACTGCGTCTCTCTTTTCTAACCACTTTCTTTCCTCCTTGCCAACAACTCTACTGCCCTCAAACTCAGAATTGGCAAAATTAGAGGGGAAAAATAGCCAGGCACCTCAACTTAGGTTGAATTTCCACTGATCAGTGGCACAAACCAGTTAAGCTTCAACATCTTTAAAATACTTTAGAAACTTAACACAGCCAAGACACTGCTCAGGTACTTCGATATTACGGCCTCCTGTTAGTAACCTTATAGTAAGTGGGAAGTCATTTAAACCCTGGATTTTTGCTAGAAAATATGAGGAGCTTTTCCCTGTGTTCTTCCCTTTGCCTGACCTGAGTCCTGTGATCATTACATCTGTAGGAAAGGTAAACGCATCAGAGGAAGAAAAAGGATGCTAAAAGGCACCAACCTCATCGCAATTCTGTTGGAAGCAGCAAAATCCCAACAGAATCACTAAGCAAAAGCACAAGAACAGACCGTTTGCAGGCTTGAAGGTGCTCAACATATTTGGAGTCTTCTGCTCTCCATAGCCATGAATATGAGAAAGTTGCTTGCCAGAAATGAAAGTCTGAGGTCTAAGTCGATGGCACCTTCCCAAGAAAGTTTCTACTTATGAAAAAGTTGTCCTCTTCCCTCCCAGACCTGTTGCCCTCAGTTAGCACCACAGAATCACTGAATATCAGGAGTTGGAAGGGACCTCCAAAGCTCATCCAGTCCAACCCCTGCCAGAGCAGGATCACCAGACCAGGTCACACAGGAACATGGCCAGGAGGGTTTTGAATGTCTGCAGAGAAGGAGACTCCACAACCTCTCTGGGAAGCCTGGGCCATGCTCTGGCACTCTCACAGTAAAGAAGTTTGTCCTCATGTTCAGATTGAACCTCCTGTGCTCCAGCTTGGGACCATTGCCCCTTGTCCTGCCATTGGACATCCCAGAGCAGAGCCTGGCTCCTTCCTCCTGACACCCGCCCTTTACAAATTGATCCCCAGGAATGAGGGCACCCCTCAGTCTCCTCTTTTCCAAGCTAAAAAAACCACACCAAACCCACCTTATCCTCCCTTTCTCCTTGTTGCGCTGCCCTACTCGGTTAGTAGACTTGATGTAAAGGTGACGATGCAATTCGTCTATCAGGACTAAGTGCATGTTCATCTTCTTGCTGTGGAGCTCCAGGCGCAGATCACTCAACCCCTCCACCTGAAGGAGAGGACCCTCCAAGGAGTCCACTGCTGACACCTGCAAGGAGAACACAAATTTTAAAGGTCAATTCATTGATCTTTCAGGACTTTTCTCTTTGATTAGAGAAGTACCTGAATACCAGCACAATTCTATTCATAAACCCATTTAAAGCAAGGAAAGTTTAAGTAGCATTTCTTTACTTCTATTCCTAAAAGAGAACTTAATGTATGAAAGGATCCAATATCCAAACAACTCAGATTTAATGAGCAGTCCTCAAATATTTTGAGCATATGTGTACAAACAAGTTAGTTAAAGCACAGTTCATTAAATAAAAATCAAAGCACAGTTTATCACAAAAATAAGACCATTATCAAGTAGAAATGCCTTAGAAAGAGTTACTGACAATGATGTTTGATTGTCTTCATTCTTTTCATTACAGAAATGCCAACAAAACATTATTCCCATTTCTACAAATGAGGAGAAAATGGCTTAAATTTCAGTTTTCAAAAGTGGTATCATGACATAGCTGACAAAAAACTTAGGAGGCCTTATCTTCCAGCTGCTACGTCACGTAACCACACGGTTTAAACAAACGCAGCCATCATTAATGAAAGGTGTTGGTAGTTCAAAGGTAGTTTTGAACTCTAGAAGAGTGTGGGGGTTTTATTATTTAATTAAATTATTAATGTTCTATTAGTAAGGCTCAAATTAAGGAAGAGAACTTCTTTTGAACTCTAGAAGAGTGGGGGGGGTTTATTATTTAATTAAATTATTAATGTTCGATTAGTAAGGCTCAAATTAAGGAAGAGAACT